>NC_141596.1:67933868-68124184 GCF_047967505.1 Dipteris shenzhenensis
CGGCCTCTTTAAAGTCCTCCATCTTCCAGTGCGGTGCGGTGTTTTGCATAAGCATAGTGGTCCACCACGGAAGCGCATTCCCCTTTAGAAAACTTGTAGAAAACTTGCAGCTTGGCGTATTTTGGATGACTCTGTGAAATTCCGGCCGGTGTAGGCTGCATCAATCTGCTGCAAAAGGCTCAAGGCCTTAAGTTTATCCCAAATGTCTCAAATTTTATGGCTGCACCGGCCTCTTTAAAGTCCTGCATCTTCCCTTGAGGTGCCAAATTATCATATACAGGTGCCTGGGCAAAAGGGACAGCTGCACTCACTCTATCTCCCACACTACCAGCATTGGGAAAACCTGTATTATTCAGACCAGCACCCATATTTTGCAGATTTCCCAAACCAAGGTTCCGCCTCAGCTTATGCTAGTGCGCACAAGAAGACCCCTCCACACCCCTGGCGGATTTCGTCACCTAGGTACGGCTTGCAACAGACTTCCGTACGGCACAGCCAGCAGCGGGAGTCTCAGGGTTCACTGACTCGAGCTGATTGTCAGCTTTGTACCTCTTTTATCGGCCAGCCTCTCTTCTTTCGTCACCTCCTCTCGGGACAGTTTTTTCCTCAGCTCCACTCTCCTTTAAGCTCCGATCCCACCTGTCACTTCTCCAAGTCCACTCCCTTCATCAGATCAGGTTTCAGATATGGCTGATTCTGTCGACCCTGAGCTTGCGATGGAAGACCAGGATATCAACTACCATGCGGAGGATGACCAGGGTCTCTACAATGATCTGATTAGGAAAAAAGCCTTTAGTGAATTCACCATTGCTCTTGATGGAAAGTTTGAGCAGGTTAACACGAATCAAACGGGATTGACACAGCAACTCCTAGGGATTCAAACTACACTCACACTTTTGACTAGCACTGTTCAGGTGCTCACGCATGTCGATGCCATGGCTTCAGTGTTAGGTCCGAACATCACTCTAGATCCTTTTCTCGGAGACCAGAAGTCTCGTACCAAGGAGGTTGTTGACACTTGGTTGCACAAGTGGCAAGTACACTTCCAGTTTCACCCTTATCCAGATGATAAGAAAATACAGCTTGCAGCTGGGTTTATGTCAGGAAAGGCTTTATTGTGATGGAAGAAACTCCAACCCAAGCCTGCAACATGGATAGAATTCGAAGGGGTCTTCAGGAAAGAGTTTTTGAAGGAGGAAGATTACGATATCATAGGCAAGCTCAAAGCCCTCGATATGTCCAAGTTGAATCTAACTTTTGAGGTTTATCTTCAGAGGTTTCGGGATTTGCAGACCAGAGCTACAAAGATGGATCCAATGACCTTGTTAGGTTTCTTTGTGGATGGTTTGCCTGACTCGTACAAGTTATAGATCAAGAACAACAAGTGTACCACGTTGCAAGAGGCCATGAATTACGCGCGTATTTATGATGATACCATGGCCAGTGCAAAGGGAACCATAGTTGCCGACACGGGTGGGAAGAACAAGTGGAAGTTCTTCCAGTCTACCACTGGTACCGGGGAGACGAAGTCTCTAGACAACGCCTCCAAGAAACATTTGACTTAGGCGAAGAATGGTCGTGTCCGTTTCCTTCGTACCTTGAAGCTAAAGAAAGAGGGCCGTTGCTTCTTTTGCGAGGAGGGGGGCCACACTAAGAATGATTGTCCTAAGCGCAAGAACCAGAAGCAAGCGTCGGGATCGAAGCTCCAGGCGGGTCCGGGTTCCAAAGCCAAGGGAGCTAATCAAGTTGCGATGACAAGTATTTCTGTAAATGTCATTATCTGCCTACTTTCTTGTAATTGCACTTTTAATACTTCGTTATTTGGTTTCCATGATGTTTTACGAGTTTATGGAGAAGTTAGGGACCAAAGAGTTCACATTCTCTTTGACCTGGGCAGCTCTCACAACTTTGTTAATTACAAACTTGTGCAGAAGATCGGGCTGTCCACGATACCTAGCGATCACACCTATGAGGTGCAGCTTCCAGCTGGGAAGCAGTTTTGGGATCGCAAGATTGAAGCCCTTTATATCCGGATTCAAGAATACACAGCGGCTCTTGCGTGCTATGTCATGCGCTTGGAGCATGTGGACTTGTTAATTGTCGGAATAGAGTGGTTTAAAACCCACGATATTCGGATTGTATGGAAGGACCATACTCTTTCGTTTTTGGATAAGGACACCCAATTTTGTATTCAATGTGATAATATTCCCTCTTCTCAGGGACCTATTGTATTTGCGATGCAGCTTCGGAATATATTAAACACTTCTCATTATGATGTCTATCAGTGTGTTTTGATTCCGCTTTCTTCATTTGTTGTCTCTGTTAATAACAAGAATGATTTAAGTGTGTTTAAATACCGTGAATTGAGAACGTTGTTGATGTATTCCCTGCTCAATTGCCGGAAGGTTTACCTCCAGAACGGGCAGTAGATCATCGCATAGACTTAGTACTTGGGGCTCAACCTATTAGTGTTCCACCTTATAGGATGAGCCAGCTTGAGGAGGATGAGTTAGCTTCACAGCTATAGGATTACTTGAATATGGGCTATATTTGCCCAAGTAAATCACCTTGGGGAGCACCTATCCTCTTAAGAAAGAAAAAAGATTCGACATGGAGAATGTGCATAGATTATAAACGATTGAATAAAGTGACAATTAAGAATTGATACCCTCTACCTCGTTCCGATGATCTAATAGACCGTTTGGCCGGAGCGAAGTATTTCACTAAGATTGATTTGCGTACGGGTTATCACCAAATCCGTATCTATGCTAAACATATAGATAGAACCGCATTCCGAACTAGGTATGGCCACTACGAGTTTCTTGTATTACCTTTTGGTTTGACCAATGCTCCTGCCACCTTCCAGCAAATGATGAACGATTTGTTCTGAGATTTTCTGGGCAAATTCGTTGTAGTGTTCTTAGATGACATCTTAGTATATAGCCGAACGCTAGAGGATCACATAGGACATCTTGGGATTGTCTTAGTTATTCTAAGACAGCATAAGCTCTATGCCAAGATGAGTAAATGTGATGTCTTTATGAAGGAGATCATTTATTTAGGACAAGATTTCTTCTGAAGGTATTAGCATTGATCTGGATCGTATCCAGAAGGTTTTAGAATGACCTATTCCTCAGACTGTGAAACAACTTCGTTCTTTCCTAGGATTTACGGTATTTCTACGGAAGTCTATGCGTGATTATTCACACATCACGGCACCCCTAACAAACATATTGAAAGGTCGTGGATGTAGGTCTACCCAACCGATCTCTTGGAATGACGCATTGAACAAGGCTTTTGAAACCTTGAAGTTAACTCTCAAGGAAGCACCTGTTCTTGCATTACCCGATCCTACCCGGCCTTATGTTTTAGAGGCCGATGCGAGCGATTTTGCGATTGGGGCAGCTCTATTCCAAGAGGGCAGACCTGTAGCTTTTGAGAGTAAGAAGCTAGACGACACCTAATATCGTTGGCCCACACTAGAAAAAGAACTCTATGCAGTAGTGTATGCCCTTAAGGTTTGGAGACACTACTTGTATGGTTCGAAGTTTCTTGTATTGACCGATCATCAGTCAATCAAGTATGTGTGTGATGGGTCTGACTTGAGGGGACGGAAAGCTAGATGGGCAGAATTAATGCAAGATTTTGATTTTGAAATACGTTATCGCAAGGGTTCGTTGAATAGTGTGGCGGATGCCTTAAGTCGAGTCAAGTTTGTAAATGCTATGTCATTTACAGAAATATCCTCAGACCTATTTCAATCCTTGAGAGGGCTTTGCGCAACTGATAGTCATTTCAGTTCGTATTGGCAGAAAGTTCAGGATGGGAGCTCCATGGTTGACCGGGACTCAGGGATTGTGCCACCTACGGTACAGGCGGCCGGAGGTCAGTGGATGATTAGGAACGGCTTGCTGTTCCGGAATGGAAAGATTTGTGTGCCAGATGTTCTGGAATTTCGATCCAAGATTCTCTGGGAGTGTCATGATGCTCCTAGTGCTGGAAATCCGGGTATACATCGGACTTTGTCTCTTGTGAAGCATACCTTTTATTGGCCTAAAATGCGTACATTTATTGAAAACTATGTGGTAGGTTGCCGGGTTTGTCAGGTTACTAACGCAGAACGCCTTAGAAGTGCGGGTTTATTACAGCCATTGCAGATTCCAGGTAATAAATGGGAAAGTATTTCCATGGATTTTATTACTGGTTTGTCTCGAATGCACAAGGGCCATGACTCCATTTGGGTCATAGTCGACCGTTTGACGAAAATGGCGAGATTCTTACCTACTAGAACAACTCTTTCAGCTGTTCAGCTGGCTCACGAGTTTGTGGACCACTTGTTTAAGCTGTATGGTTTGCCCTCTGACATAGTCAGTGATAGGGACTCAAAGTTTACAAGTAACTTTTGGACACTTGTTTTTGAGAAGTTAGAAACTACTCTAAGTATAAGTTCCTCAGATCATGCACAATCCGATGGCAGTACAGAGAAGGTCAACCAATTGGTTGAAGATATGCTTCGGGCATATGTTTCTAAGAGATAGTCTTCATGGGAAGATTATCTACTTATGATAGAATTTGCTTATAACAGTGCAAAGCATTCGAGTACTGGTTACAGTCCTTTTATGCTTATGTACGGGTTTCAACCTAAGTCACCAGTTATGGTTAAATTAAAGGGAATCCAAAATGATGCTGCAAAGACCTTCTTGCTAGATATGCAGGAAATGTTGTAGTTTGCCAAGGAGTCTATTAGAAGTGCCCAAGATCGGGACAGATTTTATGCTAATAGACATGGTTCACCTAGAGAGTTCTCTGAAGGAACCATGGTATATTTGCGAATTCCCAAGGAATCCAAGAGCCTAAGTATTGGTTTGGTTTCGAAGTTATCCCCCAGATATTGTGGTCCGTTCAAGGTCATTAAAAGAATTGGACCAGTTGCATATCGACTAGAATTGCAGTCTTTCATGTCAGTAGACTGAAAGAAGTATTGGGTGCGGATTATGAACTTGTTTCTCCTCAAGAAATAATAGAAGTTACAGATTTGACTTTTATTCCACACGAACCTGAGTGTATTCTTGAATTTCGTGAACGACAGATTCGTAATAGAACTATCACGGAATACAAGATCAAGTGGAAGGATCGTGTTGAGGAGGATGCAACATGGGAGACATTACAGAAGCTCCAGAGGACATTCTCCGATTTTTTAGCGAACTTAGGAGTGAGTTCTTAGAGGAGGGGAAGTATGTCATGTACACGGATTGGTATCCGACGTGTACTGGGTACACAAGACTAGCTCAGGTAGCCTGGGGAGGCTTAGAGCTAGGCAGGCTTGATTGTTGGGTTGAGTGGCAAGGGTACGAACCAGTTAGAGGTCTTCGCTCTTTTTGGCGCTTGGGGCCCGAGTCTATATAAGGGGCCCAGAGGTTCAGTTCTCAAGAGAGCCGATGGGAGCAAGTTTCGTTCCCAGGTGCTAGGTCTGATCTTGGATTGATTCGCGGACGCGCGCTTGCATCATAGCGTAGCCCAAGACCCAGCAGCAGGTCCCAGGCTTCACAGCGCCACCTGGTGGTATGGGACACCAGGCTGGATAGGAGCTGGTTGGGAGTTCGTTCCAGTAGCTCAGCTCGTGGCTCGGAGGGGACATCTCCTGATTCGGGATCACATCCCGTAGATGTCATGGTTGGGTGGTGAGCAGCCTCCTCAGTCTCCTCACGTTGTGTGTGTTCTTGTGTTTGCTTGCAGATCAGAGGTTTCATGAGTGCTGGGACGTGTCATGACTGAAGCTTGCATTGTGGCTATTTATGAAGTTTATGACTTAGTAGAAGAAGATCATTGCCCTTTTGTTTATTAAAGGCCGATTTTATACTCGCCGATTTTATACTCTTGCCTAGGTTGTCCCCTAAAAATGAATGTTTTGTCTTTTACTTTGGTATGATAGTATTGACCACCCAATTCAGGGTAAGGGGGGTGACGAGTGATGGTTTGCCCTTGCCGGTCGCAAGCTAACTGAGAAGTCACTATGACACGGGAGGTGTTGGATAATTGGACTTGTTCTTTGTAGTATTGCGGTCTACTCCTTGCATGTTGGGTCTCAAACTCTTTGTTCTGAAGGGGGATGCTGGAGATATCATAGCCAAAGAGTGTGTGGGAGTTGTGATGTGAGATGTGTAGTACTAGGAGATCTAGTACTAGTTCATGTGTGAGTCATGTGTGAGTGCCACGTGTCAATATGGGACTTATCCCATATGCATGTGGTGCAAGTATGTGTGTGTGTAGCCTATATAAAGCTTGTACTTCACTTGTCTCATTTGATGATGATGAATGAATGAGAGCCTTTCATGGTTTCTACATTTGTGTATCATTTCTTCACTCCTTAGCCTCTCTCTCTCTCTCTCTCTCTCTCTCTCTCTCTCACCATGTTTCTAACATGTTCACCCTTTCATACTGACCATCAGTCTCAGGATAGTATGCAGTGCTAGTTGTGAGTAAAGTAGCCGCTGCTGTTACTAATTCCTGCCAGAAATGACCCATAAATTCTGCATCTTTGTCATTGACAATTTCCTAAGGGAATCCATGATTCTTAAACTCCTGATCAATGAACTGCCAAGCAACCTGTGATGTTGAATATGAGGTCTTACTACTTGGTGGGTATGAAATGGGCTTGTTTTGGCAGTGAATCCACCTGACATAGATGCTGTCCCATCCTCTATTTGCAGAAGGCAATCCCATGATGAAATCCATCGCTATGTGTGTCCATTTTCCCTTTGGAATGGTGGAAAAAGGGACCAATTTAGAGGGGATTCTGGGAATTGTGGAGGGGACTATATAAGTCTCGAACCCACCACTCATATACTCACGTATTGATGTGACCTCTATTCTTATCCTACTCTCCTCCTCCCTCCTCCTACGTCCATGCACACACTCCCCCCCCCCCTCTCTCTCTCTCTCTCTCTCTCTCTCTCTCTCTCTTCCCCCCACCCCTGAAACTGGCCTTCGGGAAACCCCAAAGGATAGTGAACAATTAATAACTAGCAAATAATATGATTACAGCCACTTAGAGAATTATTACAGCACAACATCCAAGAGCTAGTTTGCCCTCGTCCTGCACCAGACACGAGATTGTCCCTAAACTTAGCGCCCCTTTTGGTATTTCTTTATCTTTTATTCAGTGCGCGTTTATGACGTCAGTGGGGATGTCATAGTAGCCAGTCCTTGCTATGCATGATGGAGTTAATGGCTTTCAATCTTATGATTGACTATCGTGAGATTGAAACTTGCAAATGTTCTGTTTTTAGAGGATGAGTTTGGGAATGTTCTTGGATTCATCTAGGTATATCTTTTATTGAGAAGGCATGCAAATACAAGAATGGCACCGCAATGCATCGGTTCACAGATAGCCCACTGAATATTCTGCTCATAGGCACTTTTTGCAAACACAGAAAAGGCATCCTACATACATTCCATCTTGCGAATCTGGCTGAGGGTTCTAACCTATCAACTCTGATACCCGGCTCAATCCGGCTTGGTAGCTCTGAATACCCGTCAAGGGAGTCCTAGCAAGACAGAGGCCAGCAAAACAACTCAATCTGTCTTGTTAGCTCTGAATACCGGTCAAGGGAGTCCTAGCAAGATAGAGGCCAGCAAAACAACCACACCTGGCTGTTCCTGAGGCTAGCTGCACAAAGCAAATGTATTTGAAGGTTCTGAGGTAGTAGGAAAGCTCCTGAAAAGCAATCAATTGATCGGAAAGCTTGGGAAACCCTGGGAAAATAGCAAGCATGGAAAAACTAAATTCCCTGGCAAGATCTCTGGCACCCGGGCAGATGAAAATCAGCAAAGACAACTTTGGAAAACCTGCTGGAAGAGAATTGCCAAGTCTGGAAGCAAATTGAGTTTCCTGGAAACTCTAAACTGCCTGGAAAAGTGCGATTTTGATAGGCATATGGCCTGGAAAATCTTGGAAGATGTGAGAATCAGATTTGGGCCTCTGGGAAGGCATGACAGCAGGCATTCAGCAAAAACGAACTGATCTGGAGGCTCCTGGCACAAAAACGAATTTTGTTTTTGAGCTTCTGGTACCAACAGCCCACAGACTGCCTTGGTAGTCAAAAATCAGCAAGGCGATGTGATAGAACAGCTTTGGAGCACTTTCCCAGAATGCGACTTAATTCACTTCTGTCCACCATTATATTCTCTCTCTCTCTCTCTCTCTCTCTCTATCTTTCTGTGGTCGAGAAACAGCTTGAAAGAAAATTTTGACTTTTCTGCTTGCTTTCCAAGCTAGCTAGCTAAACGTGGCTTCTGGAGCTATTTTAGCGAAAAGTTACTTTTACCTCTCTCTAACCTTTAGTCCCTTGTGTTGGCCCATGGAATTAATTGCACTGAAGTGTCCTTTGAACTGTTTTAATCAAGTGGAGGCTAAGGGCAGTCCCGGTAAACTCCTAAAGCCTGGAAATTCACGACCCGTGCCCCCCCCCCCCTTTCCTCCTTCCTCTCTTTCCCCTTCTGCTAGTTCTACCCCCCTTCTCTAAATCTGCCTGAACTTTCTTTTCTACATTGGTACTTGGCACCTTTCTTGCCATCTCAGAGTTTGACACGGGCATCTTTTCGATCGCTTCGTCTGCATCTCTCCTTGCCTGAACCTGGAGCTTTATCACAGCTTTTGCTTCAGATGCCTTGCCGTCACTCTGGCCCACAATGATTCTTTTATGTTTCCGAGAGAGAATCTAGTACCCAGCAGCACACATAAGAGGTGGCAAGTGTAGGTGCTAGCTTGGTCTTTGATCTGCTCTATTTTAATGTGTGAAGGCATGAGAGTGTAAGGAATGTCTTTGTGATGATTACACAAGATGTGGAAAAGGAAGGTGTCTTTATCTCCTTAATTAGAGCCTCCACAATTTTGAAAGGCCTGTGGTTCATAGTCTAAAATACTGAGAATTGGAGGTCTAGCATTCCCTTTATTCCCTTTGCTTGCTTTGTAGTTAGATTAGTTAGTATGCTCCCACCCCTTCCCCTCCCAGACACACACATGGGTTTTCTCTATATGGAGTACATAACCTCATTGCTTTTCCCTTTTTAAGTTCTCTTCTTATGAGTTTCTATCTTTGTTAGAAGTTTTAGATCCTTCGTACAAGCTCACCTACAGCCTACTAGGTAGTGGGCTTGGCCGTCGCCTTGAGGTTCTCGGATCTCCATTGGCCTGGATTTTGACATCGCCTCCTGCCCTCTTTTGTTCTCATGTCCTATTCTAAAGAAAAGATACACCCTCCAAGCTTGACCGTTTACCTGAGCCTCTCCAATGCCCTGGATTCTGAGGTTGCCATCTAGGAGTGGCTTCTATTTCTACTCTCTGCAGTGTCGCCCCACTTCCCAAATCCTGAATGTACCCTTCTCTGTTTTCAATCTTTTTGAACTTGTCTGAAGTAGCTACCAATTTCTAGTAGGGAATTCATTCTAGTCATAGTACTTATGATTTTAAGTTTTTTTGTGTGCGTGCATGCCCGCGCACGCTTGTTTCACACAAAAAAAAAGTGTGCATGTGTATTGTGAAAGTGTTTGGCTATTCAAACTTTAAGTTTCCTTGTGACTACGGACTGTACCTTTCTACATCTGTCTGAATGTGTGTGTGCGCACACAATGAACACCCATACATGAGGCCAATGCACAAAGAGAATTTTGGATGCATGTCGGCACGCATTCATGTGCTAGGTATAGATGGTACATGCATGTATGCGTGCACTGATGTTTTGTATGCGTGCATGCATGCGATTGATCACTATGACACTCAAATAAGGACATTTTGTGATTGATGCCATTTGTATGCATTGCTGTATTGAAGTATGCTTATTTTCATGAAGCTACCGTCTAACTGGATTTTCCAAAAACCAAACTGATCTACTGGATTGTTCCTAATCAAATTATGCTATTTACTTAGTGTGGTGTTGAGTGATCATCAGGTAGTTTCTGGCCACGCCTCAAAGCCGCAGTCGAGAAGAAGGTAGATCGCTTCTCTTTAACTCACTGGATATGTTATTTGCATCGATCTTGTAATGGTTGCTTGCCCACATATAGCAAGATGCCAAGTGGAGATTATTGGATGGTTATAAATTTGGATGATTGGAGCATGTATTGTTGGAAATATATGTAGCTAGATTGAAGTGCACATAGGGTTTCGGCTTTCCAGGTAAGGTGTTAATTAAATTGCTGAAGTCTGAAGCAAAGTGTTTGGCTTGCAGCTCAATGGAGCAGATGCAGCGCACTTTTGTGATGCTTTCAAACAAGTCCATGATACCCTTGTAAAATTATTTCAACTTCACACCTTTGAGTGTTGTGTTCCTGTTTCGTGTTTGTAATTTACTGTGATTTTTGTAGCATGTGTGGGCATCAGAAATTAATAAAAAATATCCCCTCGTGATCCTAATGTTACAGTTGATCTGCATCTGCTTTAATGTTTTTTCAAATCAGCATTATTGTTTATGTTACTGATGCCTAGGTCCCTTCCCTCCATAGGTCCATGAAGCTCTGACATTAGAAGCTGTCAATAAGATTTCAAAGAATTTGCAGCAGAGAGTGAAATTGTGATTGGCAAGCAAGGTTTGTATTCATAAGTGCCACATCCTATTAAAGAGTTTGGAGTTGAACTGTGTAAGGGTTCTATGTTGTACCCACAATGAAGATGCATTGAGTCATAATTTTCTCTTAGTTTCGCTGATGCAGTCATTTTCTGTGTTGTAGCAGCGCATTGCAGTGTATCTATCCAATATTCCCAATTGTCAGGTAATGTGATAATATCTACCTGAGACTCGGCTTCTCTATGTACTTGATCAGTATTGTTATTTTTCCTCCTTGTTTGAATTGAGACTAGACTTTCTAATCCTGAAGGGCTAGGTTTCTTTCCATTTGTGCTCTTTTTCCGATCCGGAGCCCCTCTCTAACCTCTCTTCGCTACTGTACTTTGTAGGGATATCCATAATGCAGTCATCTAGTTATGTGGAAGAAATTTGTGGCATCTTTGTAATTCTTTACTCCTTGGCATTCATGGTGCGTTAGGATTTTGGTGCATTTTTGAAAATTTTACATTTGTTAGTATCGACCTGCTGAGGATCTTTATCTCTGCTTCAGTGTTTATACATAAAATCCAGACTTGATTAAGCATAAGGCATTCTGGAGGAAATGCAAGTCACGTCTGCAACAATGACAATAGTAGATGTAGATGGCTTAGAAAGTTCTGGTGGCTGCATCACAATTGCCATGGACTTCGATTTTTTGTGCATATCTTTATCTATATTCAGTTGTGGGAACCCTTCCCAGTTTTTATAAAACGAATATGCATTATCACGGACGGTGCTCTATTGCTCAAGCGAATGTGTTTAGTATGTCTTAAAACAAATGAGTATTGCATACAGTTGTTACACAGTTTTCATAGGGCACCAATCTGCTCATATGCTACATTATACTATTTGCTTAACTTATCATACATCCATGGAAGATGAAGATAGCCTAGAGATAGGCATGACATATGTTTGGCACAGGAGCTTAATGAAAGAGAGAGGCTTTAAAATTGTATTTTAAAAAAGTGATTAAAGGTTAGTTCAGAAATTTATGTAAGGTTTGTTTGATTGGGCAATGATAAATTGTCTTGATTAAAAAATAGCACAGTTTTATCCATATTGGATGTGTCTATGATTTGTTTTGCACAACAGAGTGTGTTGTAATATGCATGCAATAATGATTTTTATCAATTATAATGTTAATTCAACTATGTGAAACATGTGTGAGCTAATCGGAAAATGTAAGTTGGCAATCAGCTAATTGTAAAAAGTTGTTAGCAATGGATGAAAACATAGAGAATTCACAAATTTGGCAATACATGTGCGCACGAGAGTTTAAGTTAATAGAACAAGAGCACACTATCTGGTTGTGCTAATACTCCTTTTTCATATCTTTTGATTGACACTAAATTAACTATTAGAAAACGAATGTGGTGGCAACTAGTAGTAAGTTTGTAATGAATTGTTTTGTAATGCTCAAGTATGTGGCAGGAAAGATCAATTGCATTGTATGTGATTCTAAAGTCCCGTTGATGTTTTAGATGGGGACATCTTGTGTGATGGTGGGAGGGTTAATCATAGCCTAGGGGTAAAAAATTGTGAAGGCCTAAGTATTGAGTCGTGAAAAGGGGAGAGAGCCTATAGATTGCATGCAGAAACAAAGATGGATGCTTAGTTTCATGTATCTTGTTGGTTTTTGATAAAATTAGGAGTGTTAGATGTCATAATGCCTCGCTCCTATGTGAGGCGACAACCCTCCAAACTTCCATATTGAAATATTGTGGGTGTCCTTGATGCATATTGAAGGAGTTCGGGATAAGCATGAGTTAATTTTTGTAATAATAATTAAAGGATTAATTTAAGAATCGCAAGTTTTACAAGAAAGACGACACAAAATTCAAAGGAAGATAGACACAAAAAGGGTTTGAGTTGCTTCAAAGGCAAGGACGAGCATATTGGCCTTGTGTGTTTATTTTACAATCCCATAACAATGCCATCATTCCTCTAGGCAAAATTGACAGCATGAGAACAGTTAACTTGTCCCATAATCTAAAGAAAATTCTTGCCCTTAAAGTTTGTCAAGATCCAAGATCCAATTTGTGTGGCAACCAAGGACAAAACAAATTGAAGTAACCATGGAGCCCATTGTTGCACCATAGTGAAACATTTAGCCTCCACATTATATTGCTACTTAAGCACTTATCAGATATTCTTAAGTTTAAACACCATAGTTGGTACATCCATGGAACCATTAAAAACTTTTACGGGACAATACCTATAGCTATTAAAGAAATGCAACATTGCATTTCTTGTTGAGTCTTAAATGGGTGTGGGTGCTCATGGTTTTGTCTACATTCTTTTGAAACCTTAGATGAGGTCTTATTGGGATTTATTGTTTAGAGGTCTAACCTTTGAAAAACACACAAGATGTGCCCCCCCTTGCTAGCAATAGAGCATACATTGTAGAGCAACAAAATGAGGAATCCAAGCATTTGGAACCTAAATGTTTGGAACAACATGCGCACATGTTTTTATAGAGCGAGACATATCTATTACATTTTCTTTAGGTATTGAACACATGCATTGTTGAGCTTTCTTAGAAGTGTGTAGTCCTTGATACAATGTTTTGAAAAATTGCAAACATGGAATGACAAAATACCCTACATACCACTCATTAGAAATAATCATGTATTGCTTTTGACACTAAGCCCAAAGTGTAAAGTACAAAATTTACCAAGCAAGGGTTTCCAACCTACCATGAACTTCCCATTGCCCCAAATTTTAATCATGTAGGTTGTAACTCGTGGTGGCCAACTTTAGTGAGACAAAAAATAAATCTTCACCGATGGTACATGGAGATGTTTAAGTTAATGATGCTTTCCCCCAACAATATTGGCATTAATTCCAAAACACAACACATGTAAATGATTCATCATGTACTACCTTTGCTATAAGTTTACATCCAAGAGTTTTCAAACAAACATAACACTTCTTTTCTTTTGTTCCTCCTTAAAAACTTGGACAAGTATTCCATTAAAAAAAACCCGTATTTTCCACATCGATGTGTATCCTAGTTGAGAAGATGGTTTTTGAGGTTTTTGGCAAAGAATAGATGAGCTTGTTGATACTACATAACAGCAAGCCAACCAAGCAAAAGCTCACTCCATGCAGCACTATTCAAACACAGAACAAACATGGCCTTATTTAATAAAGGGAAGAAAAAAACTCATAAACAATGCAATACTCTTGGATTTCCTTAGCTTGCTTTGGGGCCCTTCCCAAGGCAAAAGAGCCCAAATCCACTTAGCCCTCTCTTGTCACTTATAATTTTTGCACTTCACAACATACACATTGCATTTCTCAAACATCAAGACACTCACAAGATGGGAAACACAAGTTTTGAATCCCACATGCTAATACTTTTCTTGGTTTAATATAAGAATACAGGCAGGGCTTGTCAACAAGCCAATTGAATTATAACAACTTGAAAAAATGTTAAAAGGATATTTGGGAGGTATAAAGAAAGCTCTTAGAGTGTTAGCCATTAGAAGAAGTCATGATGCCAATCAATTAATCCAAGGTGAAACAAAACCAAAGAGGAGGTGATATGTAATTTTCTAATTGGAGGTAATGGAGAAAACCCAAGGTGAGCACTAAGAAAATACATTAAATAAGATTGTGTGTTCGATGTTAATGGCTACGCCACATATTTAATTTTGTGCATCCATAGTGTGTGCATGACTTTTTACAATGGTTAAGACTAAATCATGATTGTAGTAGGGATTCATTTGTCTAGTCATGTTATCACGATTTACATTTGTTATGGGTGTTGCATGTTGCCCAAGCAGAATGAGAGTTGATGGGAAGTGAGTGCTACACGTTTCGCAAATGGACAAAGACTTCAATGCAAGAAAAGTACATCTAGTTAACACAATAACCTATGAAGTGGGTAATATTGCACGTCGAGAAGCAAATAGAATATTCCCTTTTTGGTTAAAAAATTGAGACTTTTAAATACCTTTTCATAAAAGTACCATGCAGTATCACAATGAAAAAAATATACATAAAGACCGTATTAGATAATTCGAGAAAAACCCAATTCCCAGAATGGCAGTTTTGGAAGAAATTGTAGCTCCCCTCAATGAAAAAACAGGAGAAATATGTGAAAATAGACTAGATAGCCATTCATGAAGTGTGAAATATCAACTACATTCTCAAATAATAAATAGAATATCAGTGTCTAAACTACGTTATCATCAACAAAATAATAAACTTTGAAACCCATTTGAGTTAGATTCATCTCGTGAGCCATAGTGATGTTCAAAAACACCTTCATAATTCTGGAATTTCCATTGATATTGAGACTCGCTTTTGTTGTGAGCATTCTCATTTGAAAATCTCCAAAACACCATTTACAAAATGTAGAGTGTAATTAATAACCATGAGTATTGCAATGAAAACGCACAGGCTCTTTAACTTAGTAAGATATGTAGTTGATGGAAAATCAAGATATGTAGTTGAGGAGAATGAATGCAAGATATGTAGTTGATGGAAAATCAATGGGCAATGACAAGCATTTGATGTAATTTAGGTGGCAATGACAATCATTTATTGTGCACTTTCAATTTTTGGACTGACTATCATTATTGTAAAATGATAACTTTACATGTCATGTTGATTACTCATTGCAAAGTAAAAAAGTACACTTTAGGATGGAAACATAATAACTTGTTGATACACCATTGAAATCCCTGAAATAAATCATGATTCCAAAGAAACTCTCAACCACTAGCGGAGAATGGCAGTAGGACAATGGCAAAAGTGCCAATGCACATGTGAGTTTAGGATTCCTTGTGCATGTTTTCAGGTCATGATATGAGATTGGCACCACTACCATTCTCCACTGGTGGCATTCTCCACAGAGATTGGCACATGGGAGTTTAGGCTTCTCAATGACATTTCTTAGGGCCTAATAAGAGATTGGCACCACTGCCATTCTTCACTTGTACAAATGTTTACCCTACTATTCTAGGAGGGGTATTCCAGTGATCATAGGAGAGTGGTGTCCGATTCCAATCGACATGTGAGTTTGACGATCTCAGAGACTGACACAATTCCATATGATCTCTACACAACGGAGACAGTGATCACTACATAAAAGAATGCACATGTGAGTTTAGGATTCCTTGTGCACCACTGCCATTCTCCACTGGTGGCATTCTATAATGGCAAAATTGCCAATCCACATGAGTTTATGATTCCTTGTGCTTGTTTTCAGGTCATGGTATGAGATTGGCACCACTACCATTCTCCACTGTTGGCATTCTCCACAGAGATTAACACAATTCCATATGATCTCTACACAGCGGAGACAGTGACCACTACATAGAAGAATGCACATGTGAGTTTAGGCTTCTCAATGCCATTTCTTAGGGCCTAATAAGAGATTGGAACCACTACCATTCTCTTGTACAAATGTTTACCCTACTATTCTAGGAGGGGTATTCCAATGATCATAGGCGAGTGGTGTCCGATTCCAATCTACATGTGAGTCTGATGATCTCAGTATAATTATGTAGGTGCCACCATGAGTTTGGCATCACTGCCATTCTCCACTAGTGGTTGTCTAGACAAACTAAACCTATAGATTGACATTCCAAGGCCTAATAAGAGATTGACACAATTCCATATGATCTCTACACAGCGGAGACAGTGATCACTACATAGAAGAATGAGCATGTGAGTTTAGGCTTGTCAATGCCATTTCTTAGGGCCTAATAAGAGATTGGCACCACTGCCATTCTCCACTTGTACAAATGTTCACCCTACTATTCTAGGAGGGGTATTCCAATGATCATAGGAGAGTGGTGTCCGATTCCAATCCACATGTGAGTTTGATGAACTCAGAGATTGACACAATTCCATATGATCTCTACACAGCGGAGACAGTGATCTCTACATAGAAGAATGCACATGTGAGTTTAGGATTCCTTGTGCATGTTTGCAGGTCATGTTATGAGATTGGCACCACTACCATTCTCCACTGGTGGCATTCTCCACAGAGATTGACACAATTCCATATGATCTCTACACAGCGGAGACAGTGATCGCTACATAGAAGAATGAGCATGTGAGTTTAGGCTTCTCAATGCCATTTCCAATTCCCAATTCGGGGAAAAACCCAATTTCCAGAATGGCAGTTTTGGAAGAAATTGTAGCTCCCCTTAATGAAAAAACAGGAGAAATATGTGAAAATAGACTAGATAGCCATTCATGAAGTGTGAAATATCAACTACATTCTCAAATAATAAATAGAATATCAGTGTCTCAACTATGTTATCATCAAAAAAATAATAAACTTTGAAACCCATTTGAGTTAGATTCATCTCGTGAGCCATAGTGATGTTCAAAAACACCTTCATAATTCTGGAATTTCCATTGATATTGAGACTCGCTTTTGTTGTGAGCATTCTCATTTGAAAATCTCCAAAACACCGTTTAAAAAATGTAGAGTGTAATTAATAACCATGAGTATTGCAATGAAAATGTACAGGCTCTTTAACTTAGTAAGATATGCAGTTGATGGAAAATCAAGATATGTAGTTGAGGAGAATGAATGCAAGATATGTAGTTGATGGAAAATCAATGGGCAATGACAAGCATTTGATGTACTTTAGGTGGCAATGACAATCATTTATTGTGCACTTTCAATGTTTGGACTGACTATCATTATTGTAAAATGATAACTTTACATGTCATGTTGATTACTCATTGCAAAGTAAAAAAGTACACTTTAGGATGGAAACATAACAACTTGTTGATACACCATTGAAATCCCTGAAATAAATCATGATTCCAAAGAAACTCTTAATTTCTAGCCCCAAAGAGAATGGCACCAGAAAGAATGGCACGAGAGACACTGTAGTTATGAACATGTTTGCATATTATTCACACACAACAATTACGCACAATTTACATAGTTGGCAAGAAAGTAGTAATTCCCATAAGTAATGATTGTATAAAGATATACAATGTTGTTATTCAAAACTCATAGTTTGCAAATAGCTCCTCTCCTGCATGTATATCATCTATGGATTCAATACAAATGTGACCATATTCTGCAATATCTATGTTCATCATGGGGTCATACCAAGGTGGAACATCAGGGGAAAATACATAACAAACATTTGGCTTTACATTGGTATTTCTATTGCTGTTAATAAATCTGCCACATTGCCATATTGAACATCACCAACAATATGCACCATATCCTTCATAGGGATAGTAGGGTCCTCTTGGATCGAGTACTTCTTTAGCCTTGGATGAACTCTACATAATTCCTTCCAGTCTCTGTAGGAGTACTTGTCACCTCCATAATGGAGAATAGTAGTCCCTCTCTTGATGGAGCCATGCACAAAGAAGCCCAAGCCAGCTCCTGTAATGGTTGACTCATGCACCTCGAAAGCCACATTTTTTATCCAGAACACTTCGTTGATAGGGACAGGTAACTTTGGCGGTCCAAATGGATCTCGTTCTAGTATGTACCTACTTAAGCTTGATTTGAACGTATATCTATCTACATCACAAAAGAAAAATTCAATTAGCTACAACAACAGTTATATATATTGAGATAAAATCAAAAAATACTTTGACATATGTACCTTCATGAAAAATACGCATTCTGTAGTCAGGTTATGTAGCCCTTAGCAATGTATTTCTTGATATAGCGACCTTTGTACCCTAGGTCTATAGCCAATTGAGAAACTTGCATAGCATTCATGCTAGAGAGTTGCGGAGCGTTCCTTAAAAGTCTTATTTGGGATGCATTGAGTTTAGGCACCTGGCCATCACCACCATGGGTTGCCCTACCACCTATATCCCTCTCTCTTAGTTGATCTGCAAGAGGAAGATTTCTTGTTTTATATTCCATTCTTGACCATGCATGATTTTCCTCCCTCCATTCATCAATTACTTTCTGGACAAGGTTGAAATCCTTATGCCCCTCCATCACAGGTAATTGTCCATACCGATTTGTCTCAATCATGCTGCGCACATCTCTAGTCTCATCGAGTTGTAGTAAGTACGGCATTAACTCTCTCAGTAGAATATTATCATCCTTGTCTTGTACATCAAACGTTGAAGGAAATATGCAATTTGATGGAGGGCTAATGCAAGCCTTGTATGGGGAGTCATCAACAAGAATTGTCCTTCTAGCATCACATCCAAATGCCTTTGAGATTTTTGCTAAGGGTTTGAATATTGCCTCAACACCAACCTTGTCAGGCCTATTTATCCTTGTCTTACTGTAAGTGTAGCATCCTTGCTGAGACCATATAACAAAGAAAGGGAGGCTCTCATTTGCATAATTTTGCAGCTTTCGTACCATATCAAGTACGTTATGCTCCATCGCAGTTGACCAGATACCTACATTAAATCTTTGTAGCAAGATTTTAAGAAATTCTATGCACCCAGGACGAACAACCATATAACTATTTTTGCCATGCATAATAGACGGATGTATTGGAGACTTGAATAGGCAGCGACTTAATAACAGGCCATTTAAGTCTAATATGATTGTTAATCGTGGCATATCCAAAGAAATTGTATGTGGATATAGATCCAAATTCTCCTTGAAGTTGCTGGCTTCTGACTCATCCAAATTGTCAGGTGCTATGATTTCATGCATGTTTGCAACAACAATAAGATTATCTAGTTTTGTCCCCAATGTTGAGACAGTACGTTCATCCATGTTCTCTTCTAAGAGTATAGGATTTGTGATATTCCTTGCAATTTTCTCCATTTTTGGGGTTATGTTTTCTTCTATACCTCCTGCATCCATCGCGTAATTGATAGTCCCCAGAACTGGTGGTATGTTGTCCTCTACATTTGATGTCTCCACATCCTTCCATGCATCATTGGTCCCTGTGGAAGTTGAGGAATATAGAAATATTTTGATTCTTTAGAGTGTATTCAACAATGTCGAAGCACAAAAGCATATGAAACTAATAAATAACAATAAAGTATGAACATTATCCATTGTCGTTCACTGATTCCATTGTATTTTTGGGGAATGGCAAAAGTGCCAATCTCTCTAAAGGTCAATTGAGAATGCAAATAGTGCAACCTTTCTCTCTGAACTCATAGAGAGAATGGCAATACTGCCATTCATCTCTTGGGGTGGTGCTAGTGCCATTTTACATATAAGGTTATGGAGAATGCCACTAGTGCCTTTCTCTATACCCTCATTGGGAGGAGAGAATACTACTAGTGCCTCCCCCATGTCCCAAAAGAAATGTACAATGCATGATCTGAAAGCATAGATACTGTATTACTTTGGACCAATAGATTTGTAGAAAGCACCCAAATCAAAACTTTGGTAGCATAGTTAATATTATACAATTTTTAATCTCTGTAATGCTTTCAACTAACATAGATTCAAGAAAGGAACATAACAGTATTACCATTTCTACATAACCACAAAGAGAGAATGGCACTAGTGCCATTCTCCATATGAGGTCGCATAAAATGTTAATAGTACCTCTTACGTATAACCCGACATAGGGAGAATGACACTAGTACCATTCCCACACAATTTTATCATACCTAATGTTTAATATCTTTAATATGATGAGAGTATGTGCAATCGAGAAAATCCATAAAAGTCATATTATTTTGAAACTGAATACACAAGGCATAAATGAGTAGCTAAAGACCTTGCTCCAAATCTTCCAATGTAATCTTTGGGATAGCTTCAAGATCTGCTTCAGTTAAAGGTCGCAAGTCTTCAATGTGATGCTCACCCTCTTTAATTCCTTCATCGATAGGTGAATCAGCTCTATGTGTCTCAAGAGGCCTCTCAATGCTAGACCAAATCTTAATATGGGGATTATTTGATGCATGTGCCACACACATAGCCTCGACCTCTGTTGCCTATTGGGATGTCTTCATCAGCGAGATCACTTTACTTTTGCTTGACAATCCTTGTAATGCCACACATCCATTAGTAAAGACGTCAACAACAACTTCATGTTCCCTACTACAATAGCACTTGATGCACTCCTTGATGATGCCATGCTTCACAACCGCCTCTTTTCCATACTCATCGCCCTCATCAGAATAAAGAATATTGTCCTCAATTATTGTGTATGGCCTTGTGATTTCTAACATGTGCTCAAATCCATCAAACCCATCATGTGAGCTGACAAATGACAAAAAACAGAAGGTTTTAGACAAACCCTTTTGTGCACTATCCGATTCATGGATAACACCCACAAACCTTCTATGCCAAAATATCGAGCCTCTATCATTGCTTCCTCGAGATTTACCATCTCTGTCATTGTCATAAATGATAGCAATACATACTGTGATGGAGTGGCAACGGTCTCCATCAAGCCACAGAGCAACTTCTTGAAGGCAGCCTTATCCCAACACATGCCTTTGGCAGATCCCTCTGAGGTGTCAAGCACACACAAGTTGATTGGAAGTTGTCCCTTGGAGTGACGTGTTAGAAAGCTCTCCCCCTCCATCTCCATGTTCACTTGAATAATTGTCCAAGGAAAACAAGATTGCAATGTAGACTTGTGGTATACCCTCTATTGAACTAATCACCCAATCAACATAGATTGACACGGCTTTTGGGAAATCAGGTGTGGACTTGCCAACTTACAGCTTCTCTTTGACCCATGACTCACATGAACCCTTGAAGCTCTGATAAACAATTGAATCAATTTTGAAGTAAGTTGCAAGGGCATCCCATGTTTGATGTTGGGGCGAAGGGTGACGTGAGTTGAACTCCTTGATGAGCGCTTCTTTCAGGGCTCTATCATGCTTAATCTCCATTGCCCGTTGAGACATTTTAATGGAGTCCTTGTCTTTGCTTGACTTGACCAAGACTATTTCTTTAGACACAATCTCTGCTTGAAGTGCACATACATCTTCGTCTTCCAATCCTAGCAGACACCTCATATATGTTATTGTGGGATTTCGGCCCTCAAGATCACCCTCCTTCACCAATGTCAAAATCCTAATCCATTGTTCGTAGATGTCATCATCGTATGTGACCATGTGTGTGTCCTTGGTAGCAAAGTTTGCGCCCATCGATACACTTGCAACTCCTACAAAATTCTGTATAAAAAAATCAAAATCATCTTAGACATTCTTCTAATCCAAATCATGTAATAGAGATAATAATGACACTAGTGTGATTCTCCCATTACCATGTCAAAAGCATGACTTGGTAACTAGAAGAATGGCACTAGTGCCATTCTCACATCAGGGAATTGACACTACTATCATTTCTTTTACAAAGCCATAAACATTCTTGAAATAAAAAATGCATACAAAACAAAGTTTATTACTCACATCCCAACTTTGTCGATCTTTATGCCCTTTGACAAGGCCTTGGGCTGGTTTCTTTGGTCGTCCGAATGCAATCCACTGTGCCCTTAGGTGTTGTAAGATATCAATATATGGTTGATTTTTCAAAATGGTCTGTGCCTCCATGTTGGCCATTGATGATATCTTACAACTTGCTTCAACTGATGCATTGACAACAATTCTCGCCTTCCTCCGTGTATAGAAACATTTTCGTTGATTGAAGGCTTCTCCATGTGCTTTAGTTATAAATATCCTTGCAGCATAAATTGAATGCTGCCCTGTGAGAATCCAATAATTATACTCCTTTAACTTTTCCACCTTTATCTCTTCCTTGCACATCAAAGTATTTGTGCCTATGTGGTAAGGCATAAGATATGCACATGTTGCAGGAGGTCGTGCATTCATTGCAAAACTCTTGACCAAGTCACTGACATAGCTGAGGGTCAACGTCCTGTACACATATTGGCTTGGTGCTCTAAAGCAATTCATCACTGGGATCAACACCTCAAACTCCAAACCAAATGGGAAGTACTCTACGTACTCCATCAAGCCTGTCATACTTGTGTCCTTCCTTTCCAATTTCTTTTGTAGTGCCTTAAAGTCAACATCTGGCTGGATTTTCTTATACAGGATGATAGTTGCTTCAGATGATTTCTCACCATGTCCTGTTATATGTGTCTCACCACTCCCCGTTGCATCACCTCCACTTCCAATTCCATCAGTGACTATTCTCGTACCTCCCTGTGTTCCTCCTAAAGTTGTCTCTTTGTCTTTAGCATCCAGTTTATCCCCAATGCTTGTTTTTCCATCTGACCTTATTTCCTTCTCACCTGTTGTTTCCTCCTCACTGGTCTCTCTAGCCTTCTCTTTCAATGTGTTCAGAGACACTTGAGAGCTTGATCCAACAACATCACTTTTCTTTTTCGAAACTTTTCTACTCTTTTTTAAATCTTGCTTTATAACTTTTGTTACCAAATCAAAGCTTTCTAATATCTGTTGGTTGGTATAATTTTTTGGCTCATTAATCCAACCCCTAGATATCATCGTGTCCTCCCCAGTAGCATTCATCCTCGCATGATCAAAACAAGCAGGATCCAATTGATACACATTGCCTCCCAATGTATGAATTTGGAGACAAGGAACGTTGTCTTTCTCGGTATCCTCCATCTCTTGAACTTGTCCAACATCTTCAAAAGTTTTTCCTTGGATGTTCACAAAACAATGCACTTTATGAAGTTTTTGGAGTTCGTTATTGTATATATCCAAAAACCATCCTCTTCCAGAACTAACTCCATCATAAACTGACACCTCTCGAACCTTTCGCTTTCCCTTGCTAGCCATTCTTGCAATGTTCTGTTAACAAAAGAACCAAGGACACAATGAAATGTATAATAGAAAATCATAACTGTAGTAGGAAATATTACAACCACAATGCAACTTCTATTAACAAAATAACCAAGGCGAAGCAACTTATATATGCATTATGAAAAACTATACCAACACAGCAAGAAAATATACACAATATCAATCTCCACATAGATTGACACAATTCCATATGATCTCTACACAGCGGAGAGAGTGATCACTACATAGAAGAATGCACATGTGAGTTTAGCATTCCTTGTGCATGTTTTCAGGTCATGGTATGAGATTGGCACCACTGCCATTCTCCACTGGTGGCATTCTCCACAGAGATTGACACAGGCTTCTCAATGCCATTTCTTAAGGCCTAATAAGAAATTGGCACCACTGCCATTCTCCACTTGTACAAATGTTTACCCTACTATTCTAGGAGGGGTATTCCAATGATCATAGGAGAGTGGTGTCTGATTCCGATCCACATGTGAGCGGAGACAGTGATCACTACATAGAAGAATGCACATGTGAGTTTAGGCTTCTCAATGCCATTTCTTAGGGCTAGCATGAGTTTGGCATCACTGCCATTCTGTGCTAGTGAATATCTAGCCAAACTAAACCTATAGATTGAAATTCCATATGAACTCTACACAGCAGAGACAGTGATCACTACATAGAAGAATGCACATGTGAGATTGGCACCACTGCCATTCTCCGCTAGTAGAAGTCTAGATAGACTCCACTTGTAGAAGAATCCATATGTGACTCTGATGATCTCAGAGATTGACACAATTCCATATGGTCTCTACACAGCGGAGACAGTGATCACTACATAGAAGAATACACATGTGAGTTTAGGATTCCTTGTGCATGTTTTCAGGTCATGGTATGAGATTGGCAACACTGCCATTCTCCACTGGTGGCATTCTCCACAGAGATTGACACAATTCCATATGATCTCTGCACAGTGGAGACAAAAATCACTACATAGAAGAATGCACATCTGAGTTTAGGCTTCTCAATGCCATTTCTTAGGGCCTAGTAAGAGATTGGCACCACTGCCATTCTTCACCTGTACAAATGTCTACCCTACTATTCTAGGAGGGGCATTCCAGTGATCATAGGAGAGTGGTGTCCTATTCCATTCCACATGTGAGTTTGATGAACTCAGAGATTGACACAATTCCATATGATCTCTACACAGCGGAGACAGTGATCACTCCATAGAAAAATGCACATGTGAGTATAGGATTCCTTGTGCATGTTTGCAGGTCATGGTATGAGATTGGCACCACTGCCATTCTCCACTGGTGGCATTCTCCACAGCCGAGACAGTGATCAATACATAGAAGAATGCACATGTGAGTTTAGCATTCCTTGTGCATGTTTTCAGGTCATGGTATGAGATTGGCACCACTGCCATTCTCCACTGGTGGCATTCTCCACAGAGATTGACACAGGCTTCTCAATGCCATTTCTTAAGGCCTAATAAGAGATTGGCACCATTGTCATTCTCCACTTGTACAGATGTTTACCCTACTATTCTAGGAGGGGTATTCCAATGATCATAGGAGAGTGGTGTCTGATTCCGAGATCCACATGTGAGCGGAGACAGTGATCACTACATAGAAGAATGCACATGTGAGTTTAGGCTTCTCAATGCCATTTCTTAGGGCCAGCATGAGTTTGGCATCACTGCCATTCTCCGCTAGTGAATATCTAGCCAAACTAAACCTATAGATTGAAATTCCATATGAACTCTACACAGCAGAGACAATGATCACTACATAGAAGAATGCACATGTGAGATTGGCACCACTGCCATTCTCCGCTAGTAGTAGTCTAGACACACTCCACTCGTAGAAGAATCCACATGTGACTCTGATGATCTCAGAGATTGACACAATTCCATATGGTCTCTACACAGCGGAGACAGTGATCACTACATAGAAGAATGCACATGTGAGTTTAGGATTCCTTGTGCATGTTTTCAGGTCATGGTATGAGATTGGCAACACAGGCATTCTCCACTGGTGGCATTCTCCACAGAGATTGACACAATTCCATATGATCTCTGCACAGTGGAGACAAAAATCACTACATAGAAGAATGCACATCTGAGTTTAGGCTTCTCAATGCCATTTCTTAGGGCCTAGTAAGAGATTGGCACCACTGCCATTCTTCACTTGTACAAATGTCTACCCTACTATTCTAGGAGGGGCATTCCAGTGATCATAGGAGAGTGTTGTCCTATTCCATTCCACATGTGAGTTTGATGAACTCAGAGATTGACACAATTCCATATGATCTCTACACAGTGGAGACAGTGATCACTCCATAGAAGGATGCACATGTGAGTATAGGATTCCTTGTGCATGTTTGCAGGTCATGGTATGAGATTGGCACCACTGCCATTCTCCACTGGTGGCATTCTCCACAGCCGAGACAGTGATCACTACATAGAAGAATGCACAGGTGAGTTTAGCATTCCTTGTGCATGTTTTCAGGTCATGGTATGAGATTGGCACCACTGCCATTCTCCACTGGTGGCATTCTCCACAGAGATTGACACAGGCTTCTCAATGCCATTTCTTAAGGCCTAATAAGAGATTGGCACCACTGCCATTCTCCACTTGTACAGATGTTTACCCTACTATTCTAGGAGGGGTATTCCAATGATCATAGGAGAGTGGTGTCTGATTCCGATCCACATGTGAGAGCGGAGACAGTGATCACTACATAGAAGAATGCACATGTGAGTTTAGGCTTCTCAATGCCATTTCTTAGGGCCAGCATGAGTTTGGCATCACTGCCATTCTCCGCTAGTGAATATCTAGCCAAACTAAACCTATAGATTGAAATTCCATATGAACTCTACACAGCAGAGACAGTGATCACTACATAGAAGAATGCACATGTGAGATTGGCACCACTGCCATTCTCCGCTAGTAGTAGTCTAGACACACTCCATTTGTAGAAGAATCCACATGTGACTCTGATGATCTCAGAGATTGACACAATTCCATATGGTCTCTACACAGCAGAGACAGTGATTACTACATAGAAGAATGCACATGTGAGTTTAGGATTCCTTGTGCATGTTTTCAGGTCATGGTATGAGATTGGCAACACAAGCATTCTCCACAAAGATTGACACAATTCCATATGATCTCTGCACAGCGTAGACAAAAATCACTACATAGAAGAATGCACATCTGAGTTTAGGCTTCTCAATGCCATTTCTTAGGGCCTAGTAAGAGATTGGCACCACTGCCATTCTTCCCTTAAACAAATGTCTACCCTACTATTCTAGGAGGGGTATTCCAGTGATCCTAGGAGAGTGGTGTCCTATTCCATTCCACATGTGAGTTTGATGAACTCAGAGATTGACACAATTCCATATGATCTTTACACAGCGGAGACAATGATCACTCCATAGAAGAATGCACATGTGAGTATAGGATTCCTTGTGCATGTTTGCAGGTCATGGTATGAGATTGGCACCACTCCCATTCTCCACTGGTGGCATTCTCCACAGACATTGACACAATTCCATATGATCTCTGCACAGCGGAGACAAAAATCACTACATAAAAGAATGCACATGTGAGTTTAGGCTTCTCAATGCCATTTCTTAGGGCCTAACAAGAGATTGGCACCACTGCCATTCTCCACTTGTACAAATGTCTACCCTACTATTCTAGGAGGGGCATTCCAGTGATCATAGGAGAGTGGTGTCCTATTCCATTCCACATGTGAGTTTGATGAACTCAGAGATTGACACAATTCCATATGATCTCTACATAGCGGAGACAGTGATCACTCCATAGAAGAATGCACATGTGAGTATAGGATTCCTTGTGCATGTTTGCAGGTCATGATATAAGATTGGCACCACTGCCATTCTCCACTGGTGGCATTCTCCACAGCCGAGACAGTGATCACTACATAGAAGAATGCACATGTGAGTTTAGCATTCCTTATGCATGTTTTCAGGTCATGGTATGAGATTGGCACCACTGCCATTCTCCACTGGTGGCATTCTCCACAGAGATTGACACAGGCTTCTCAATGCCATTTCTTAAGGCCTAATAAGAGATTGGCACCATTGCCATTCTCCACTTGTACAAATGTTTGCCCTACTATTCTAGGAGGGGTATTCCAATGATCATGGTGTCTGATTCCGATCCACATGTGAGCGGAGACAGTGATCACTAATAGAAGAATGCACACGTGAGATTAGGATTCTCAATGCCATTTCTTAGGGCCAGCATGAGTTTGGCATCACTGCCATTCTCCGCTAGTGAATATCTAGCCAAACTAAACCTATAGATTGAAATTCCATATGAACTCTACACAACAGAGACAGTGATCACTACATAGAAGAATGCACATGTGAGATTGGCACCACTGCCATTCTCCGCTAGTAGTAGTCTAGATAGAATCCACTTGTAGAAGAATCCACATGTGACTCTGATGATCTCAGAGATTGACACAATTCCATATCGTCTCTACACAGCGGAGATAGTGATCATTACATAGAAGAATGCACATGTGAGTTTAGGATTCCTTGTGCATGTTTTCAGGTCATGGTATGAGATTGGCAACACTGCCATTCTCCACTGGTAGCATTCTCCACAGAGATTGACACAATTCCATATGATCTCTGCACAGCGTAGACAAAAATCACTACATAGAAGAATGCACATCTGAGTTTAGGCTTCTCAATGCCATTTCTTAGGGCCTAGTAAGAGATTGGCACCACTGCCATTCTTCACTTGTACAAATGTCTACCCTACTATTCTAGGAGGGGTATTCTAGTGATCATAGGAGAGTGGTGTCCTATTCCATTCCACATGTGAGTTTGATGAACTATGTTTGCAGGTCATGGTATGAGATTGGCACCACTGCCATTCTCCACTGGTGGCATTCCCCACAGAGATTGGCACAATTCCATATGATCTCTGCACATGTGAGTTTAGGCTTCTCAATGCCATTTCTTCGGGCCTAATAAGAGACTGGCACCACTGCCATTCTCCAATTGTACAAATGTTTAGCCTACTATTCTAGGAGGGGTATTCCAATGATCATAGGAGAGTGGTGTCCTATTCCATTCCACATGTGAGTTTGATGATCTCAGTGTCATCATGTAGTTGCAAGCATGAGATTGGCACCACTGCCATTCTCCGCTAGTTGTAGTCTAGACAGACTGAACCTATAGATTGACATTCCACTAATTTTATTGGCTGCAGTAGGATAATGGCAAAAGTGCCAATACAGATGTGAGTTTAGTATTCCTTGTGCATGTTTTCAGGTCATGGTATGAGATTGGCACCACTGTCATTCTCAACATGTGGCATTCTCCAAAGAGATTGACACAATTCCATATGATCTCTACATAGCGGAGACAATGATGACTACATAGAAGGATGCACATGTGATTTTAGGCTTCTCAATGCCATCCCTTAGGCCCTAATAGGAGATTGGCACCACTGCCATTCTCCACTTGCACAAATGTTTACCCTACTATTCTAGGAGGGGTATTCCAATCATCATAGGAGAGTGGTGTCCGATTCCAACCCACATGTGAATCTGATGATCTCAGTGTCATTATGTAGGTGCCACCATGAGTTTGGCATCACTGCCATTTTCCACTAGTGGTTGTCTAGACAAACCTAACCTATAGACTGACATTCAACCACATAGAAGAATGCACATTACCACTAGCGGAGAATGGTAGTAGGATAATGGCAAAAGTGCCAATGCACATGTGAGATTGGCACCACTGCCATTCTCCACTGGTGGCATTATCCACATAGATTGACACAATTCCATGTGATCTCTGCACATGTGAATTTAGGCTTCTCAATGCCATTTCTTAGGTCCTAATAAGAGACTGGCACCACTGCCATTCTCCACTTGTACAAATGTTTACCCTACTATTCTAGGAGGGGTATTCCTGTGATCATAGGAGAGTGGTGTCCTATTCCATTCCACATGTGAGTTTGATGATCTCAGTGTCATAGTGTAGTTGCAAGCATGAGATTGGCATCACTGCCATTCTCCGCTAGTGGTAATCTAGACAAACTGAACATATAGATTGACATTCCACTACATTGAAGGATGCACATTACCACTAGCGGAGAATGGCAGTAGGATAATGGCAAAAGTGCCAATGCACATGTGAGTTTAGGATTCCTTGTGCATGTTTTCAGGTCATGGTATGAGATTGGCACCACTGCCATTCTCCACTAGTGGCATTCTCCACAGAGATTGGCACAAATCCATATGATCTCTGCACAGCGGACAGAGTGATCACTACATAGAAGGATGAACATTACCACTAGGGGAGAATGGCAGTAGGATAATGGCAAAAGTGCCAATGCACATGTGAGTTTAGGGTTCCTTGTGCATGTTTTCAGGTCATGGTATGAGATTGGCACCACTGCCATTCTCCACTGGTGGCATTGTCCACAGAGATTGGCACAATTCCATATGATCTCTGCACATGTGAGTTTAGGCTTCTCAATGACATTTCTTAGGGCCTAATAAGAGATTGGCACCACTGCCATTCTTCACTTATACAAATGTTTACCCTACTATACTAGGAGGGGTATTCCAGTGATCATAGGAGAGTGGTGTCCGATTCCAATCCACATGTGAGTTTGATGAACTCAGAGCTTGACACAATTCCATATGATCTCTACACAGCGGAGACAGTGATCTCTAAATAGAAGAATGCACATGTGAGTTTAGGATTCCTTGTGTATGTTTGTAGGTCATGGTATGAGATTGGAACCAGTACCATTCTCCACTGTTGGCATTCTCCACAAAGATTAACACAATTCCATATGATCTCTACACAGCGGAGACAGTGACCACCACATAGAAGAATGCACATGTGAGTTTAGGCTTCTCAATGCCATTTATTAGGGCCTAACAAGAGATTGGCACCACTGCCATTCTCCACTTGTACAAATGTCTACCCTACTATTCTAGGAGGGGCATTCCAGTGATCATAGGAGAGTGGTGTCCTATTCCATTCCACATGTGAGTGATGATGATCTCCGAGATTGACACAATTCCATTTGATCTCTAAACAGCGGAAACAGTCATCACTCCATAGAAGAATGCACATGTGAGTTCAGGATTCCTTGTGCATGTTTTCAGGTCATGGTATGAGATGTTGTCCTATTCCATTCCACATGTGAGTTTAATGATCTCAGTGTCATCATGTAGTTGCAAGCATGAGATTGGCACCACTGCCATTCTCCGCTAGTTGTAGTCTAGACAAACTGAACCTATAGATTGACATTCCACTAATTTTATTGGCTGCAGTAGGATAATGGCAAAAGTGCCAATGCAGATGTGAGTTTAGGATTCCTTGTACATGTTTTTAGGTCATGGTATGAGATTGGCACCACTGCCATTCTCAACTGGTGGCATTTTCCAAAGAGATTGACACAATTCCATATGATCTCTACACAGCGGAGACAGTGATGACTACATAGAAGGATGCACATGTGATTTTAGGCTTCTCAATGCCATTTCTTAGGCCCTAATAAGAGATTGGCACCACTACCATTCTCCACTTGCATAAATGTTTACCCTACTATTCTAGGAGGGGTATTCCAATCATCATAGGAGAGTGGTGTCCGATTTCAACCCACATGTGAGTCTGATGATCTCAGTGTCATTATGTAGGTGCCACCATGAGTTTGGCATCACTGCCATTTTCCACTAGTGGTTGTCTAGACAAACTAAACCTATAGATTGACATACCACCACATAGAAGAATGAGCGGAGAATGGCAGTAGGATAATCGCAAAAGTGCCAATGCACATGTGAGATTGGCACCACTACCATTCTCCACTGGTGGCATTCTCCATATAGATTGACACAATTCCATGTGATCTCTGCACATGTGAATTTAGGCTTCTCAATGCCATTTCTTGGGGCCTAATAAGAGATTGGCACCACTCCCATTCTCCACTTGTACAAATGTTTACCCTACTATTCTAGGAGGGGTATTCCTGTGATCATAGGAGAGTGGTGTCATAGTGTAGTTGCAAGCATGAGATTGGCATCACTGCTAGTCTCCGCTAGTGGTAATCTAGACAAACTGAACCTATAGATTGACATTCCACTACATTGAAGGATGCACATTACCACTAGCGGAGAATGGTAGTAGGGTAATGGCAAAAGTGCCAATGCACATGTGAGTTTAAGATTCCTTGTGCATGTTTTCAGGTCATGGTATGAGATTGGCACCACTGCCATTCTCCACTAGTGGCATTCTCCACAGAGATTGGCACAAATCCATATGATCTCTACACAGCAGAGAGAGTGATCACTACATAGAAGGATGCACATTACCACTAGCGGAGAATGGCAAAAGTGCCAATGCACATGTGAGTATAGGATTCCTTGTGCATGTTTGCAGGTCATGGTATGAGATTGGCACCACTGCCATTCTCCACTGGTGGCATTCTCCACAGAGATTGGCACAATTCCATATGATCTCTGCACAGCGGAGTGAGTGATCATTACATAGAAGAATGCACATTACCACTAGTGGAGAATGGCAATAGGATAATGGCAAAAGTGCCAATGCACATGTGAGTTTACGATTCCTTGTGCATGTTTTCAGGTCATGGTATGAGATTGGCACCACTACCATTCTCTACTGGTGGCATTCTCCACAAAGATTGGCACAATTCCATATGATCTCTGCACATGTGAGTTTGATGGTCTCAGTGTCATTATGCATTTGCCAGCATGAGATTGGCCCTCTCCCAGGAATTATTTGGTGCAAGCTTGTTATCTTGCAATCGGAAACGAAGATATGCATATGTGGGTGTCGTGATTGTGGATGCCTGGAAGCGCGAGGGATGCAGATATGAAGCGCTTTGACATAACTAGTTCGCTTAAGTTTGTGCTACCGATCTCAAACGGTGAACTTCCAGTGACCTCTAGCGACCTCTAGCATCGACTCACCAGCCAAAGCAGCGCATGTAGCCTCGAAATCTACAACAAACAACGCGCATGACCCGTCAAACCAGCTCCATTAGCTCTGCCAAGATAGCTCAAGGAATGAACTGTCGAAGCAACTCATTTAGCAACCATCCTCTGCAATAACCCGAGCTCAAACGACACCTCCAACCAGCCTCTACACGGCCCATGCATTGACGACCAGCAACAGCACATGACCCTTACAGCCCACGACTCTTGCAAAGGGGTCGTGTACGACCTTGAGGCTCATGCCCGTCCTGCTACAAATTGATGATGAATTTGAAACTGTTATGAATTGAGACTTGAGCTCCTACTGACTCGAGCTATAGACGGCTACTAGAGGCACGACGTGCTCGTTGGAAACTTCTATTAGAGGCGTGGACCTCTACTGAGTGACGGTGTGAACTACATGAATTGGAGCTACTGGAGTGGCACTGAGCAAATGAAATTTGAAGAAACTGCTTACCTCATCTCGGAGAAATGTGAAAGCTCAATCTGAAAGGTCTAAGAAGACAAGAGCTTCACAAAACCCTCTTGCAAAAAGACTCTCTCTGCAGCACAATAGAAAGCTCCAATGATGACGCCGCAGTTCAGCAACAAGCAAGCTCCATCCACAAAGATTCCAAGGTCACCAAAAAATGACACATGGTAGATAGGGTTAGTAAACCTTGTAGGTGTGGTTAGGTAAAGTTAACACACGGCAACTCAACCCAAACAAGCCATGGTTAAGACTGGTTAAGCTAGTAGGGTTAGGTTCAGTGATTGGACCATAGTTTAAGTTTTCTTAACCTTGGGTTAACTCATTTGGGTTAGAAGGCCACCACATGTCAACAGTGCCACCTAAGCATAGAGGCCCTTGTGAAGCACAGTTTGAATTCTACATGTGAGTCCCTGTGCCACATCATCAAAGGCCCTCTTCTTCACATAATCTTTGACAAGTCGTAACTTGCAATCCAAGAGGAATTTGCACATGCTCCAAAAAGGAAAAGTGATCGCCTTTTCGAGCTCTACGCGCCTGTCAAATCAAAATCATTGTTAGCAATTAGACACTACCATTGAAGCAAAAACACTCATGGTAACACCTTTGTAACAAATGGAAAAGCGACGCACGAATGCACACATCGTTGTCATAAGCATGCCAAAAACACAAGTGTATGACATGACCATAGCACAGAACATGGCATCCACACATAAAGAATTAAGGCACATGGAAGAACAAAGCATCATGCATCAAGCTACATCAAGCAAAGAAGACAACGCCATCGACATCAAGCATTGAGAAGCAACAACCTTGCCACCTTCAGCCCACACGTTTGTAAGCAATGCATGCACTAAGGGGAGGTGATGGATTTGTAACTCACATTTGACCACCTTGCAGTAGCCAATGGATCATCGCACCAAGGGGAAGTGTTGAGATATGGTGCCATGAGCACATGAATTAGAGGCTAAGGTATGGTATAGGAAAGAATTAAAGTAGCCACCCTAGGATGTGGACTACATGATGTGAGGATGTGGATTGAGGATATCCACAAGGAGAGATGTAAATCAGAGGGTCCCACAAGTGTTGACTATTCAGAGGGCACTCTCTATAAGAGGCCTATCATGTATTGTTGATATAGCACATTGGAATAGATTGAGTGTTTCATACTTCCGATCTCTCTCCCCATGGCTTTTCGTACTTGGTTTGATACGTCGTGATCTTTATGCTCATTAAGTGATAGATTAGGCTAGTACGATCCGCACTTTGACAGTTCTCACTTAATATGAAATAGTGTGTCCACTCCTTCCTTTCAACTAACCACTGGGTTGTATGCTTTTGGAGGCCCCTGCTTGGATGATTCTGGTGTCATTGGGGGTTTTGGTCTTATCGTCGTGTGGTCTCCATCATCCTCGTTTGATAGTGCTTTCTCTTTCTTTGATCTTAGGGTCACATCAACTGTTGCAGCATCAAATCTTCCACTTGTTGTCTGTTGTTGCACATCTCTCTATTGGCGAATCCCCTCAAAATTTTGGAGGATACATTGGTGAGTCATTCATGGGCCTCTTGGAGGATTTTGTCTATGGTGTTAGCGCATTGGGCTTCTTAACTCTATTTCAAAAAGCGAGGTTATCTACATGGACTCTGTCATTATGTGCGCAAGCCTCCCTCCCTTACTTCCTTCTTCGACAACCTTCTTGCTTGATTTTTTTGAGTTTCTCTCACAAGCATGTTGCTTTGGATTTGTTGGCCTTAAATAGGGTTGCATCCTTCCCTGTTGGAGCCTTCTTGGCATCGTCCTACAATTGCAGGGTGGTGAATGAGATGCACATCACTTTGAGTGTTTCGTTCTCTTCTTCCAATCTTTGTGACTGGCACTATGCTAGTCTTGGCAAAAGGTAGTGATTTGCCATGAAACAGACCACATTGCACACGTATATCTTGAGCATCCAACAAGTCACAGCTGGCCTTAATTTTGACCAACCCAAAAGGTTGTCTATCCACTTGGGGGGCAAGGTCATGGGGACATCATATGTGAACCAATCCCCTTCCTATGGGGGTGAGGATTGCTCTTGAGTGTTGGGTTGTGCAGAGGTTATGGGGTGGCCATTTCTTGCTTCCTTGCCATCATGTCAGCCTTAGAGTTTGCGATCCCCTCCCGTTTTTCTCCTTGGATGGTCTTGGTTGTGGGGCTAGATTATTTGGTGGCAGTTGGGATACCTACTATCGTCAATTGGGGTGTCAACATGACCATTTTTATGGCAGTAGAGATGATGACTATGGCTGTGGGGCCTCTAGTTAGGGCCCTTCTCATTGTTTTGGTGGTCTCTTGGGGGGCGACTCTCTAAACAGTCAAAGAGGCTCAACATACTTGGTGGGGCTTTGAAATTGTTGCCACTTTAGCAAGATCATATATGCCTCAAATTGTGCTGGTTTTTGCCCCTTGTTGTGCACTTTGCGAATTGAGTTTTGAGCTGCATCATGATTTACTTCGCCTAGTTAGTGGGTGTCCTTCATTTTCCTTGAGTGCCTTCTACACCAACCCCTTAGGCATGCTCATTTTCCTTGAGCATGCCTAGTTAATGGGTGTCCTTCATTTTCCTTGAGTGCCTTCTACACCAACTCCTTAGGCATGCTCATTCCTAGTGTTTTTTGTATTTACTCTCTAGGAATTGTCTGAAGTCATGTGTGGCTAGATCCGATAAAGTCCAATTCCAATGTTGACTTGGATGAATGGATCAACCCTTGCTTTACTTGAACCTTGCCTTCATTTTTGCACTTGATTGTAGGTGCCCTTAAGGAAGAGGAAGAAGGAAGAGGAGGAGGTGGGAGGAAGAGATGTAAGGCTAAGGAGTGCAAGGGTAAGGACATGCTAGAACACGATAGTGTATAGGAATATGGATGAGAGAGATTTATACATGTCGGTCTCTATACAATTTGTAGGGGACTTCTTGGTGGCACCTCTTTTGTAAGAGACCTCTTTGGTAAGAGTCTCTACAATTTTAATAGGGAACCTCAAGGGTGGGTCCTCTTTTGTAGGAGACTTCCTGGTTAAGAGTCTCTACACTTTTTGTAAAGCACCTCAAGGGTGGGCCTCTTTTGTAGGAGAATTCTTGGGCAAGATTCTCTACACTTTTTGTAGGGAACCTCTTGGGGTCTCTATAGTTTTTGTAGGGGACCTCAAAATGTGTAGGCTTTTAGTCTTTTTCTCCTTGGATTTAGTCTTTCTCTCTAGATCTTGATTTTGCAAGAATGATAAGATCTTTTGTAGAGAGGATTTTGGCTATCCTCATCCTTTTAGATTCACCATACCACCTTTCAAGATCAAGGTATTACAAGCAGAACCTTACCGCTACTCTACACACACAATGATCTCATCTTCGTTGCTCTAGACTATGCTATTGGCCCTTGTTGCCAGAGGGTTACCAACTACCTTGAATTGATTTGATTATTTACCCTTGAGTAATGGTTGAGTTTGCAAGTGATGTGTGATGCAATTGCTTTTACCCAATGAGTATGGTAAAGATGGCAAATGGGTTGATCTTGTTGTCGATCTTTTCCTTGGAATCGTTGCTCTAGACTGTGCTATTGGCCCTTGTTGCCAGAGGGTTACCAACTACCTTGAATTGATTTGATTATTTACCCTTGAGTAATGGTTGAGTTTGCAAGTGATGTGTGATGCAATTGCTTTTACCCAATGAGTATGGTAAAGATGGCAAATGGGTTGATCTTGTTGTCGATCTTTTCCTTGGAATCCTCGAACTCCATTGCTTATTTTCTCAATGTTTAAGAATCCATATCAAACCATTTCCTCAAATAGACACACATACCACCCTTTAAGCGATAAGGATCATTGAAAGAGGCGATTGGTTGTTTGAGCATCTATCTATAGCCTTCCATTAGAGAACCTGCATATATATTGTCTAGCAGCAAAGGATAAAAAGGCAAAGATCACAACAAAGGAAAGATATTGAATTCATTCAAGTGAGAAGCAATGGAGACCCCTTCCTTCATTTGTAGCTCAAATAACCTCTTCATGAAGTAAACTTTATTAGAGGCAATCTCCTTGTCATAAGTGGCACATAATTTCTTCCACAAATCTTCCATAATCTACTCATTTACTACTGTGAAATAAACTAACTCTGCAAGATGAAGGCTAATAGTAGTATACTTTGCTAATGCATCCAAGTCATTACAATCATCCTTAGACATATCTATAGGCTTAGCTCCAATATTGCCTTGCCAAGGGTTTAATCTTCTTCTTTTGAATAAGCACATCCTCATCTATTCTTTCCACAAAGAAAAGTTTGTCCCATCAAACTTTTTAATGCTAAAAAACTCCTTTTTAGACATGGAAGAGGATGCCATGATGCAAATGAAACAAAATCCCAAATGCTAGTGCCTGCAAGAAAGAATCACACCAACTACCAGGTGCACCCCAATGTGTATGCCAAAATGGAAGGTAATATCACCAAACCTCAAAGACTCAAAGCATAAAAATGCATTTGACTCATGTGCATATACTATGCATCCATATGAGCAAATCTAGCCCAAAAGAAAATGCCAACTGTAATGGCAAAACAATGGCAATCCCAATGCCAATAAATGTCAAAATGCCTCAAGCATAAATGTTGTCCATGAGCATATGCATCAACAAAATCTCATCCAAGAGATCATAGTAACCTATGCATCCACTGCAATATGTCAAAGCTGTCCCTGAGCATAAAATAGCATATGTGTGCTAAACGTCCATCAATAAAGCATCCCATAAGGCAATATGGGCCTATCAATGTATCCAACAAGGATCACAATGCATCCAAACATCTTGTAAAGCATCCATTGCAATCCAATGCAAACCACGAATGAGCACACACAGCTCAGACTAAAACTAGAGTGATTTGCATAAGGTATATTCAAAAATCACGACCCCACGGCAATGATCGCTAGTGAAAATGGAACCTAAGATGCCTTAAAACATGGGTGTCATTGCATAATCGGACTCAAAAAGACAATTTGCCAATACCTCTCTTCTGCTGGAACTCCAAATCCCAATCGACGAATGGGAAACGAGGAGTCAACTCTTGCAATTGACCCTCAAACCTTTGAATGGATTTTTGACAGAGAAATAGATGATTCAGTGCCTCAAAGAGACATAACTTCTCCAAATCTCTATGAAGTCATGCAAGAGCTAATAGGTAGGGGTTTTTGGGCCTCCGAAATGCAATGGAATAGATGGTTTTGAAAACCATGGTCCCAATCACCGAGTCCAATACACGGACCAAAAAATGTTTTTGCAAATAGATATATTTGTAAACACCAATGGAGTGCAAATGATGAGTAACACAGAAGTTTTAGGATCTCCTAAGTCCACTGGAAGTGACAGATCTACAAATGGTTACTTCAAACTCAAGTTCGGCAAAAAAATGCTGAAGCAGAGATAGTGAGTAAAAAATCCAACAAAACAATGCCAAATTCAAGAATGAAGGTATTTTCGAACCCCTGAAGCACAATGGACACCAAAAGCAGGCAATGGTTGCCTCTACAGGTCATTTCAGACTCTCAGTAAAAAATCCAACAAAACAATGCCAAATTCAAGAATGAAGGTATTTTCGAACCCCTGAAGCACAATGGACACCAAAAGCAGGCAATGGTTGCCTCTACAGGTCATTTCAGACTTCAATAGTTGAAAGGAACTGGGGAATCATAAAAAAACGTCTTTTTTTCTCCAAAACCACTCAGAGAACTTTCCAAACGTTTTTGCAAGGTCTCTGCATATCAGGATGTAAATAAAGTTACTCAACAGAGCTTCTTCTTTCTTCCACAGAGTTGCACCAGCTAACTTCAGGCTCCAGGTTCACACCCACTGAGCTAGAACACCTGCACTTTGATACTAGTTGAGAGGCCTCAACAACGGAAGCGGAATGGAAGAAGGTGAGAGAGGGAGAGCCATAAGAGAGATCCACACAAGTTTTGGTGGGTTTATAGCACCCTAATCTTCTATGTCATTCATATATATGTTAAAGTATTGTACAAAATTGGGATTAAGGTATAGTGGCCTTTAACCCCAACACAACCATGGATTTGAATTCTTGAAATCTGGAAAACACTTCAGATTTTTCTTTCAGAAAATAGACACAATAATATTTGCTATAGTCGTCGATGAAAGTCAAGTAGTAAAGTGAACCATCGATGGTGCGAGTTTGTGTATAACCCCATACATCTGTACGAATCAAATCAAGAATACCTCATGCTCGAGAGGTGCTTCTACCAAAATTGGTTTGATTTTGTTTGTCGAAGCAACATGCTTTGCAAACTTTTCCAAGAAACTGTAGCTTAGAAATTCCAATTGCCATATTTTGATTCTTAGCTGCATCAAGCTTTTGAAATTCATAGTCCATATCTCTTATGCCATACTTTAGAAAGTGGCATCGATTGTTGCTAAGCTAACATGGCATGCAAATATGGTACTACAGCAGCTAACAATTTGAACAAGCATCATTGATTGCTTTTCCTACTAGCTAATATTCTCTCGATATATCTCTCTGATCGTGCATTCATCTTTATCAAAGATGACTCGATAGTTGTGTTCTATCGTTTGCCCAATTGATAAGAGGTTCTTGCAGAGCTTTGGAACATAGAGTACATCTTTCACCAATCCTTTCATACTAGCGGAATTGTTCATAGGGACAATGCCTTTCCCTTGAACTAGATTTGGTGTGTTATCTATAGTGTAGATAATGTTCTTTTGTCCTTCTAATGGTTTCATCTCTGTGAACCATCCCAGATGCTTTGTCATATGAGATGATGCACCATTACTGATGTACCAGGGATCTTGATCAGCTTGATCAACTTAATAACTGCATTCCCTTTTGAAATCACAATATATGTCAAGATACATTGTATCAGTCTTCTGCATATCCTCACTTGCAAGAAATATATTTTGAGGTTCATTGGCATAATGATTGTGACTTGAATGTCCACCATGATGAGATATGTAGATAGTTGACACCTCACAAAGTGCCTCGTAGGCACAACTCATGCCAAGCACTATTCTCCATGTGACTCCAACTACCACATTATCATTTTTCTCCTTTTTGTCCCTCCATCTAGATCAAGCCGTATCTTTTGATCTAGGAAGAATTTGAGGACGCTCAAAAAAGGAAAAATGCTCAATTTTTTGTGCTCTACATGCTTGTCACATTACACACACATTTTGACACATGTTGCACACACATTTCAGCATTAGCATCAAACCCACCTCTTGCATGCCTCTACATTGATGCATCTGACCCAACACCTAAAATGAACAAAAGAAAAGAAATTTATTGCTTTTTCATTGCTCGACAATTTGTCTAGATCTAGATTAGAGTAGAGTAGATCATCCTAAGAGGAGAAAACTCCAAAGCAACCAATCAAAGACATGCCCAAAAAATCCCAAATAGTTTCTACTTGGTGTCAACCTCTATGCTCACATGTGGTTTCACATCATCACACCTTTCTTGAAACTTGATCTTCCATAGTTCAATGAGCAAACTTCAGAGTTTTCAGAGGCATTGGCCAATTGATTAATGGGTAGATTGCATTATTTTATTCTGCACTCACATGCCTTCATTGTAAATCCTTATTGCCTATTTTTATGGCATTGTGCACTTTATTTGAGCCTTATAAAGACTCTTGGCTATTCTCGATATCATTTGCCATAAGCCTTGTAACACATTGGATTTGTATTATAGTTCTATCTTCACCACCAACAGTTAAGATTTCAATTGATATAGACATTGTTTTGGAGTTGATTTAGATAGTGTTTTTCATAGGCACTTTGAGTACTATCTTGCACCATGCCTACAGCTAGAAACCTCAATTTGGAGGCATGTGCTAAGCTAGACAATTCCAACTACGCCACATGGAAATACTGAATGGAGACCATTCTTGTACTTCAAGACAAATGGGAGTATGTTGATGGGTCTACACCTAGACCATCTGATGGTTTAAGAACAACTCCTACCATTGCTGCAGCACAAGCAGAAGGTTCCACACCTACACTACTAGTGTCCACATCTGTATAATAGATCCTGCCATTGCCTAAGCATAGCCAGAATGGGACAAAAAAGACAAATATGCATATCATTTGATCAAGCAAAATGTGCAAGATGTCATGCTTGGATAGCTCAACATAGTGAAGACATCCAAAGAAGAATGGGATATGTTCGCAACCCTTTACGATTCTAAGATTCTCACACTAAAAAACCAGAGTTTCCACAATAGTAATGAAATTGGCCATGCTTACATACTCAGAATCAAGGATTACAACAATCAACTCACAGTAGTAGGAGAGACAACGAATCTCACAAAAATGGTTCAAGTCATCCTAAATGGACTAGGAGAGGGTTACGAGAATCTAGACTAGAGTATTGCCATTCAATGGTGGCTAATTCCAACAGTGGAAGAGCTACAGTCAGTGTTACTTTGTGAAGAAATCAGGACTCAAGCCATTCAAGCATGCAAAGGTCATTCTAATGATCAAGCATTCACAACTTTAGACAGAGGTAAAGGGAAAGGCAGAGGCAGAGGTAGAGCATCTCAAAGAAGTGACATAGAGGTAGAGCATCTCAGAGAAGTGGTCATCATCAACAAAATCAGCATCAGCATCCAAAAGGAAATCATTCCAACAAAAGAATATTTCAAGGACGAGGGAATGCATCCACCAACGTGTCAAACATATAGTGCAACTACTATCATAAGTTTGGACACTAGCACTTTCCTTGAGTGAGCATCAATATATTTAGCACTTTCCTTGAGTGTTTTTCATGGCTACCTCGCATCCGTGATGCATATTTGTCGAAGGATTTGATGAGTGTTCTTGGAATGTCCATTTCACATTGGTATCACAAGCCAATTATGAGGAGCATATTTTTTGTCTGGATCATGTTTATTGGCATCCAACTTGTATAGCGATGAAGTACCGCATCAAACATGGGATGCACTCAAAAGGAAGATGGTTCCTATAGATACTTAAGAAGGTATTTTTCTCTAAGCAGATTTGGTCTCTACCATGTAGGTTGTGGCTCCAATTTGTTGCTTATGTTTGGAGTTATTTGCACTTGGCGAATGTGCATGGAATCCCTAAGAGGTCCCATCCTCTTCTTGACTACTTGCCTAGGTATTGCCTCAATTCTCCTATAAGATTACTAGGCATTGGAATTCTATCTATATATTGTGTATCCATACCCAAATCCCATGTAGGTGTTTGATTTGGATTATCTAGATCATGAAGCGCAAAGTTGGTATCATTGATTACATCCTCCATTGGAAATTCAATGGTGTTTGAGGATCATTTGGTATCATTGATTACATCTTCCACTAGAAATTCACAGAGAGGATGAAGTTATAGGGGATAGGGAAGAGGTGGAAGCATGTAAAGAATTAGTGAAGAGGGCGGAGGGATGATGGGAGGAAGTGGAGAAAGAGAAGGGCAAATGGTTTAGGCTAGTTAGTAGTTCTATATGCATGGGTCTGCAAGAGAGGGAAAAAACTTAGGCATTATAGGATGGTAGGTTAGAGATTCTTGAATTAGTTCGAAGTGGCAAGAGGTGTGCACAAAGAGGCAAGGTAAGGGATATTGGTTAGCTTGGATTTTAGGAAATGGAAGGAGTACAATACTTGAGTCAGGTAGGGAGTTTAGGACATTAGTGATGAAGAGAGTGATGAGGTAGGGGATGTTGGAATTGAGGTAGGCCAAATATTCTTTAGACATGATTATTTCCATTTTGGATGGCATTTTCACTTGCTGCAAGATTGGAGTTGATTTGCAAGTGAATCCCAAGGATGAAGTTGACGCTTGTTGCAACAAAGGTAGTAGCTGACTACGACCCAAAGATGAGGGCTTCCCATGAATTGTTTATAAAGCTTTACCATATCTTGTTTGATTCATAGGAGGCCTGCAGTTATTGATGGATACATCACATTTTTCTCATCTTCATCCATCTTGTTGTATAGATCTAGGAGTGTATTTTCACCCACTGGTCTGCCCCACTGTTCCATGATGATCTTGATTTTATCCATGCTGGTTGCAATACCATATCTAGAGACTATGTGTCCCAAGACTACTCCATGTGTGACCAAGAGGAGATCCCATACTCTTTGCACTTTTCCAATACATCTTTAAGACATTTTAGGTAATATTTTTTACCTGAGTGGATTTACAAGTCATCTAGGGAGACTTGTAGAAATTTGTTGAGAAATTCCTTAAAGGAGATGTACATGACCTCGTGAAAAGTGGCTAGGGCATTCCATAATCCAAATGCCATAGCTCTGTATGCAAAAGTACCCCATTCTATAGCAAAGGCTATCTTTGAATGATCTTTTAGAGCAATTTGTACTTGGTGATACCCGTTGAACCCATCCAAGAAGCTATATACTTTTGACCCAGCTACCCATTCCAAAACTATCTCTATCAATGGTAGGGGGTAGTGATCTTTGATATAGCTGCATTGATGTTCTTGAGATTCACACATATTTTGACACATATTTTGAGTTTCTTATTCTTCTTGGAAACAATCAAAATTGGTGACACTTAGTCAGTGTGCTCAATGTCATAAATGAAATCGGCATCCAATCACTTTTCAAGTTCTTCAAAGACAGACATGGGTGACATACTTTGAATTTTTCCTATAGGGTCCATATACCTCAGCTCTCCCTTTTCTTTGGATCCTTTCCTAATTGGTATGGTAAGTACTACAAATTTGGGGGATATCCATTTCATTTCCTTGTAGGACCAAGCCATGCAATCCCTATATTCCATAAAAAATTCTTTTAGTTCATTTTCTTCCTCTTACGTAAGTTTTTTTCCGATGTATACAGACTTTCTTTTTCTTCTTCCAAGGCAAGACCCAATTTTTTGGTCTTTGCCGGCCCTTCATACATTGAGGTTTCTCCTAGTCTATCTGTATCCTTGAGCTTTAATTTCCTGATTGGTCTAGGCATTACTATTGTTGCATCCTCCCTTGTTTAATTTTTGAAATAGTAGTGCCACTACTTACTGTGAAAGAGTCTTGATTTGTTTCTTTAATGTCCTTTTGCTTTTATTTTTAGTGTGTATTCTCCATTTGAGTCCTCATTCACACATTGGGTTTAAACTTGAAAACTTTTTGCTTTATGAGACTAATGATATATTTTCAATGGCATCTTGTTCTCAAATAGTGGCTCTTCTTCTATGAATGCTTCTTTAAGGACCACATTGAGATGAGGAAGTCTTAACAATTTTGATGATGTTCTTAGGGAGTAGAGGTATGATTTACCCTCTCATTGGTTCACTCATAATCTAGCCATCACCCATCCCCAAGTAGAGTAACAAAAGGTACCTAGAATTGGAGTTGTAGGCAGCTATTGTGCTCGTTTCCTACCATTGTAAATTTGGTGGTTTCGATGCTTGGGTGGGCTTGGTTAGATATAGTTCCACCACTCTGGCTTGCATCCTTTCAAACTCATTAAAGTGCTCCACCTTGGCCTTTTTGCATTGCACACCCTTTTTATTTCTCCTTGACCATCTGCTATTTGCTATTGTTGGAGGGTCTAGCTTGGGGCATGCCACCGCCATTAAAAATCTGACCTTTGAATGTGGCCTTTGCCACTTTTATTTCTAGGTCCTAGTCATATTCTGCACCATATCCTTCGATGATGGCCTCTTCAATATCACTATCCCATTGTATACCTGCCATGAAGATCAAAACATCCACCACTTGTAATTCTTCATCCCAAATTGGTGGTTCTAGTTGTATCATTTGTGCATCCACATCTGGCAACATTGGATATGTTGTCTTGTAGCTATCAATTGTGGACAATGCCTATATCCAATTGTTGATGTCACTTTGGCTATCACCTTGTGTAAGTTTGAGTTCTGTCAATGCTGAAATTGATGCGTGATTGGTGGATGTGGTGGAGAAAGTGTCATCAATATTTTTGGGTATAGTGTGCTTGATTCCCATTGTTCCTAGATTTATTTTCATAGTAGTAATTCTGTTCTTGATTGTGATCCTATATGTGCCCCAATCATGGAGTACTAAAGCCTCTCTCAGCCATGGTATTTCCAACAATATTTGGTATGTTGTTGATACTTGGGGAAGATCTAGTATGGTGAATTATATAGTAAACTTGACTCCAACAATTTTTGTTGACACATTGTCAACAATTCCCAGTGGCTTCATCTTAGTGTGGTTGTCTAGGTGGATGTTGAATGTGACATTCCTCATTGGTGTCTGTCCCACAATCCACTATTGCAGGGTATTGGCCAAAGGCTTTATGCTCCAGTGGAAGGGTTATGTTTTTTATGTCATTCCTAGCACCAAATTTTACTGAAATAGTCTTATATTCCTCTTTGGGTGGTGGGAAACATTGTACAAACTCTATCCAACCCTTGAAACTCTTCCACATTATAGGACAATTTCTTAGTAAGATTTTGATTGTCATTGTGATGGGCAGCTAATTAAGCTGGCTAGAGCAGCACCATCCATTTGGGGCTAAATTGTATGTAGATCCATTACCCTTGGGTTGGTGGATTTAATCACTTGTCGATACTATGTGGTATTGAATCCCTGGCCTCTCTTGTTGCTACTTGGTCGGCCTCAAATTTCTCTTGTTCATGACCAATTCCTTCAAGGCTTGATACCAAGCTTACTCAACTTTGGCATTAGGGTAGACTTTTGTTGCTTCTTGGGGCTACATGTGCTTGGCATTGCCACACTTTTTATTGGCAAGTCTTGTTTGGCTCTTTGACTCTTTTATTTTTGAGTGAATATAGTTTTTTTCATGTTGCTTCTTTCTACTTCCTTGGTATAATCATAGTACTAGCTAGAATACAAGACTTTGTGTTGCCACACTCTAACTCTCAATGTCAATGATCTTAAGATGTACATTTGGCATTTGTTTCATTGGTCTGTTGAAGCTTTGCTCTAAGTGGCAACAATCCGATGATTTTCTCCACATCCGCAACACTTGATGGGTGCTCAATAATGTGGTCAGTCTTACTTGATTTGCATACATGGGATGAGTTCTTTAGCACCATCCATATAGTGCATGGGATACTTTAGTTTGTCCTCATGTTGCAGCTCCAATTCTTCAAGTTGGTTTTGTTGAACTGGGACTACTGGAGCAGGATTGGGAGCTCAAGGATACTATGGAGGGCTAGGATTTCTCAATAGTTGAGGTGCCTATGTCCTCATTGGGATGGGGTTGAGCGTTGGAAACTGTGCATGGGCATGGATGCTAGCTGTATGTACATTGAGATTGGTGACTATTAGTACTACTAGGACCTAGGTTGTGTAATACAATCCTCATATTATAGAAACAAGTGTTCTTATTGTGGCCTAAAATATTATATATTATACACCATAACCTTGGGGGTTGGGCCAGTTCTAGTGGCCTAAGTCTACTTCTTAGGATTGGGCACTCATTTACAATGTGGTTGGCCATAAAGTGTGGGCACCATATGTTTTCCCTTCTTGGGCATTTGTGGTGATTGGGAGACTTGCAACTTTTGCTCTATGGCTTGCATAATTTCTTCCTTCATCCTTAAGGCCATGGCTTCCACTAGATCCTCAGTGGTGCGATCCTTGGTGGAAATGTTTCTCTTCTTGGAAGATCTATTGTCACAATGACTTGACTTATGGTCATCTCTATCGGAGTTAAAGTTGGTCATGCCATCCTCGATGTGAATTGCAGCTTCATGAGCATTGTTGAAATGTGCATAGCTGCTACCTTTTTTCATTTCTTTACAAATTGAATTTTTTAGTCTAGAAATGAACCAAAGTACTTATTATCAAGATGGGGAATATATTTAGGTATCAATCTCTTCATTCTTGCTAGGCATGTTCTAACTTATCTTTTTTGCGCATTTGCACATTCTCAAGTTGGAGGGTAGGATCATCTTGTAGCCTCTTGGTTTGGAACCCCCCTGTGAATTGTTCAAATAGAAGTGCCCATGTGGCTCTTTCCTCAATGAGAAGTTCTAGATACCATTTAGAGGCTACATCAGTCAAGACCATGAGAAACCATGTTGCTTTTTATCTTATTTGAGTGGTCGCCCACGAGCACATCTACGTCAAAGAGCTGAAGAAATCTTATAGGATCTTCTCATCCAATGTACTTTGGCATCTCTAGTTTGCAAACGTGTCTTCTCGCGTTATGATTTTTGTTGTTGTTGCATCATTGATTGAAGAAATTTTTGGCATCTACATCATCATCTAGCACTTCTTCATCACGCTGTCGGTCCTCCATGTTTCTTAACGATTGGGAGAGGTTGAGTTCTTGGAGAGCATCGAGGGTGGAAGAAAGTTATTAGAAGTAGGCAATTTTTAGCATTCTTCTAGATCTCAGGTGCATGCAAAATGATTATTTATGGCCTTCAAGTGGGTGCACATGACTGCGAAGTCCACATGTGATTTCGACCTTTGTAGGCCCAAAAATGGCAAAAAATATGCGATCAATAGTTCAAAATCAATGCCTGCATGGAGATTACTACCATAATTCAAAATAATTTAAAATCAACTAAAAAAACTTCTTATAATGTAGATCTTTGTGCATGTGAAATATGTTTGATGGATGTGCAATTTGGCCTCCAAATGACCAAGATACAAGCCCTTAAAGTAAGGGCAAAAGCATGCAAATTTTAATAAAAGCCCTTCTTTTTCTTCTTCTTCTTTTCTTTCACTTTTAAAAAAATTTTAAAATTTTAAAAACAATAAATAAAAAGTGCTTGTTAATCTAATGTACGTTGTTACAGTGACTAAGATTAAGTTATCTATCTTAACTATGGTGAGTCATGAGTAAGTTGTCTATGGTTTAGTTGCACTAATCTTTTAGTTAGTGTAAGCTAAAATGTATGTAGTAGGGTTAGTTCGTTGTGGTTAGGGCTATTTCTGTTAGGAGGCGGATAGCGCAGAGCTGCGTGATGGGTGGCACAGGGCACAGGGTAGGGCTGACGATGGCAGGGCGGTAACATGATAGACAACGGCCATGCGGCGTGGGCAAAAAACTAGTTACAGCACCCGATGGCGCAACAGATCGATGATGGCAGGGATGGTGCATTCGACGGTAGGCGGGCGAATGGGTGACCTGAGGCGTGCTTCATAAGCAAGGTGGCGGCGGCAGACGTGGGTGTCCAAGGGTAGCCTGACCACGATGGCAGAAATTCTTGGCCAAGGATGGCATGAATACGCAGAGCGATGGCGAGCAGAGCTCATGGGGAGGTAGATTAAAGGGTGATGGTGGTGGTGGGAAATCACAAGGGAGCGGCGAGGGGTATGAGGCACAGGGCAGTGCCTGAGTGATGCATGGGGCATAGCTGCTAAGACGGCAAGGAAAAGTTGTAGCCAATTCATACCTCTACAATCTTCTAGTTGAACTCAGATCTGAATTCCTGACTGATTTCTTGCTATTCACCTTCAAAAACAACCTCCTGCTCACTTTTCCAATCGGTGTCATAAAACTGTAAAAAACTATTAACCATGAATCGGCAGCAATTCATCAATCCAAATGTCGTTTGCAGCTCAAAGCAACACAATCTGCTTTCCAAACAAAAACACTCAATAGCATGGGCAACAATGATGCATCACTAGTGTATGCCACCAGTGTCAAGCAGTAGACAAAAACAGTCAAAGAGGATCGCTGCTAATGTTGCTCGCACTACAATTTTAATGTGTCAACCATCCATAAACATAAAACTTCATCCATTATGCATCTCCGGTGTCCAAGAATCTGCTATTGTACTTCACTGCACTTCAAGATGCTATAATTGGCTGAATAGAAGCTTGGTGTACACTGTGTCTGCCCGCAGCTCTCATAACATGCCTTGGAGGAGAGAGAAACAACGACGATTGTCATCATTTAGAAGTGCAATCTTCTCGTTAGAGGCTTTAACTCACTGCCTAATAGCTTTAACAGTCTTTGCCTAGTTCAAACACCCAAGATCAGCGAAGACGATAGCTTACATGATCATAGCCGCCAAGGCAGCGCTGAACAAACTGTCGTTCAGGTCATTGCTGCGTACTGCCATTCTGCTGAGTGCTTTGTACAGCCCTTCTGCTGAGTGCTTTGCTTGCTCTGTCATTGGTTGCTTGCGTCACTTTCCTGTTGGTCGTAGGAGCCTAGATTGCTTTCTTTCAGCAATGGCAGCACATTTTAGAGGGACAAGATTGAAAACCGAAGAACCGACAATAATAGCGAGTGACGATATAATCAGGTGTCAACCATCTGTAGTACCAGATAGGTGATGGGAAACATAAATGCCAAGTTCAACAATTGTAGTAGATACTTAGAACAGGCAGAGAAATGAGCTGGCTTATGCTAAAATTGACCCGAAGCTTGAGTGAGAGCTGTTGCTGCTGTAGATGACGAGCAGCTGGATAGGAGCTGTGACACGAAAATATTGACCACGGAGGGGGAACTACGCAATGCAAGAGAAGCTCTACAATGTGATTGTGAGCAGTCTCAAACAGTTACTCAATGCAACAGTCTAAAAACACTCTCATAGTAGTTCATGATATCTGTAACCACTCAAAAGCAATCTGAAACAACTCTCAAAGTAGTTCATCATGCCATCCCATAGGTTTATTTGTGGCCAAATCTATGGCTTCACTTTGTGCCCCCTTTGTGCATTGTAAGCAGTCTCAAAGTAGTTACTAAAAGTAGTCACAACGTAGTTACTCAAAGCAATTGTCTAAAAACACTCTATTAGTAGTTCATGATGTCTCTAACCACTCAAAAGCAATCTAAAATTGCTCTCAAAAGTAGTCAAAAAGACCTATGGGATGGCATGATGAACTACTTTTAGAAATTAAAGTAAGTTGAAGGTCTTAATCGGCGAATATTAATGCATTCGAGGGTTGAATCGAAAGGTTCGTAGAACGTGTCGACTCGAAGGTTTGTAGTTGCTGCCCTGAGCGAGTATATGAGAGAGAGAGAGAGAGAGAGAGAGAGAGAGAGAGAGAGAAGGGAGAGAGGAGGGAAACAGCTCAACAGAGAGGTGGAGAGGAGAATGAGAGCTTAGGTTAGTCAATTAATTAATCAGGGATTGAGGGGGAGCGAACACTAATTAATTAATTGAAACTAGCAGAGGAGCGACATTCCATGGCTCTGCTTTGAGTCTTGGTCAAAAGGTTAGCTATGACTACGTTTAGTCTCCCGCTCTTTTGCCTTTGGCTCTCTATTGTTGTTTCTGATTGGAAGTATGTCCAGCTTCAAAACTAGATTTATAATGTCATGGAGAACGGTGCTCATAGCTTGGTCTACGTCATGACCAATATTAGACTCCTCAGAGTGTAGACTCTCTATGGATGATTGCTCATAATCTTCTTGCTAGAGCCTAAAGGTCTCCGCTCTATTGAAAGGTTCAAGTCGTCTTAGACGTACATTTGAAATCAGCTCACTTCTAGTATCCCGTATGGTATCCTAGAACATCTCCTCTATACATGCAATCAAGTCTTTGTCTATTCTGAGCTTGTCATTTGCAAGTGATTCCTTGGATCCTCTTCCCAATTTCATTGTTTGTCTCATACTGGCTCTGAATTCATGGCATCTTTCTAGTCTTCCATATTCTACGAACCTCTATGACCTCTCCGTGCTACCTGAGAGCACTCCTTAGTCCAAACACTAGTTGTCAAATAAGTGTGCAAGATGCTGAAAGCCTTGGACTATCCTACGAGAAATATTTTATAATAGTTTGCTAAACCCAGTAGTTGCTATATCTCAACTCAAGCCAGCATAGATTGTTGCTGGTGGAAACTGTGCACTCAATTCTATGGACTTCTATCCTTAATCCGCTCAGTTCCCAACTCAATACTTTCAATGCATCAATATTGATTCATGGGCCAAGCTCAGTGCAAGTGAGCTCATAAATGTAGATGCCTTCTCTTGCAATCCATGGGTTGCTGTGTAGCGTTCTCGAGTTAATATGGAATATTGTTGAAATTTCTTAACACTATAAACCATTTCCAGTGCTTCTCTTTTGGTGGTTGTGTAGTTGATTTTGGCATCATTGAGTTTGCGACTGGCAAAGTAAATTGGGTAATCCTTCTTGTGATCCTAAGGTTGGTAGAGTATGCTCCCAATTGCATACTTAGAGCCATTACTGAGGACATGAAGATCAATATCCCAATTGGGAGCTATGAGGATCGGTGTTGTGATTAGATGTCATCTAGAAGCTCAAAGGCTTGGTCACACTCCTTTATTTAAAAGAGTTTCACCAACAACCTGTATAGAGGGTGAGCTATCATGGCATACCGCAAGATGAATCTTCTGTAGTAGCCGGCGTCTCCTATAAAGACTTGCACTTCTTTTGAATTATGTGGGGGTTGTAATTCCATGATGTTTTTGATTTTTTCCATGTTGGTTGCGATTCCATATTAAGAGATGATGTGTCCCAAAGCAACTCCGTGGGTGACCATGAACTAGCATTTTGTTGGATTTAGGGAGATCCCATACTCCTTGCATTTAATGAGAACTGCGTCAAGGCACTATAGGTGGTCTAGCTTGTTGGAATGGATAGTCATCCAAGAAGACTTGTAGAAATTTATTGAGCAAAGGCTTGAAGGTGATAAACATGACTCTTTGGAATGTGGCTAGGGCATTGCATAATCTGAACATCATGGCGAAGATTCCCCATTCTGTTGCAAATGCTATTTTAGATTTCTCCTTAGGATCTATTTACACTTGATTGTAGCCACTAAATCCATCTAAGAAGCTATATATTTTTTACCCTGCCACCTTTTCTGATATTGTTTCTATGAGGGGCAAGGAATAGTGATCCTTGATCATGGCAGCATTCACATTCTTTAAGTTCACACATATCCATAGCTTCTTGTTAGGTTTAGGAACAATCATGATGGGGGAAACCCAATCAGTAAGCTTAATCTCATAGATGAAACCTGCATCAAAGAGCATCATACACCATGGTGCCATATTTGGGATTTGTTCTCGATATGGTCCACATACCTTAGGGCGAGCACCTTCCCCAATATGTATGTTGTGTATGGCCATTTTTGGTAAAATTCCTTTCATGTCTTTGTATGACCATGCTAGGCAATCTTGGTATTCCATTAGGATGACCTTGAGTTTTATTTCTTCTCCTTGGGTGAGTTATTTCCCAATGAACTAATTTTTCTTCCTCCTCTTTAAGGGCGAGGTTGATTGTTCTAGTTTTGGATGGGCCTTCATATATTGGAGTCTCACCAATGTATCACATTCTCATACTTCTGACTCCCTTAGTAATCTTGGCATTGCTATGGGGACACTAGCACTAGTATAGTTCTTGAAGTAATCTGGTACTTCACGATATCCAACTCTGATTGTTTTGAATTGGTTGAGTTTGTGGCATCATCATCGAGGTCTTAGTATCACCTCATTATTTTAGTACCTTGGGGAATTTGTTTCGCTATAGTGTCAGGATTGCTCTTCATTCTCACATGCGGTTTGAATTTGTGAAACTTTTTACGTTAAAAATTGTGGGGTTACTTTCCACTGGCAAAGTATTCCCAAGTAATGGTTCATCTATTGTGCGTGCTCCTTCAATACCTTTTGGGTCCCATTCAAGTTTAGGAGCCTCACTTGTTGGTGGTACTAAGTTGGTGAGGTTCAACTCCACAATCCTTTGTTGCACTCCTTTAAACTCATTGTAATGCTCAACCTTCCCACCTTCGACTTTTTTTCAGGATCTCCTGCTATTATGTATCTTTGGAAGTTTGACTTTGGGAAACTCAACAGCCTTGAGGTTGAGTTTGTGGCATCATCACTGGGGGTCTTAATATCACCCTCAATTATTTTAGTTTCTTGGGGCATTTCTTTTGTTGTAGTGTCAGGATTGCTCTTCATTCTCACATGTGGTTTGAATTTCTAAAACTTTTTACATTGGGAATTGTAGGGTAACTTTCCACTAGCAATGTATTCCCAAGTAATGGTTCATTTGTTGTGCACGCTCTTTCAATACCTTTTGGGTCTCATTTGAGTTTAGGAGGCTTAGTTGTTGGTGGTAATAGCTTGGTAAGTTTAAGTTCCACAATCCTTTGTTGCACTGTTTCAAGCTCATTGTAATGCTCAACCTTGGCTTTGTGTCGACTCCCACCTTCACCTTTTTTTCAGGATCTCTTGCTATTATGTATCTTTGGAGGTTTGACTTTGGGCAACTCAACAGCCTTGAGGGCATGTAGAATGGCTAAATCATTGTCAAAGACATGGTCTTCCAATTGAGGAATTTCAGCCTCTATCTCTAGGTCCCATGGTCCATCAGAGCTATCAGTGTCAATGATAGTCTCTTTCGAAGCACTATTCCATTCAAGGTTAGCCACTATAAACATTGGAATTGTAGGACCAATTCAACTTTTGAGCATGAGTGGAGATCCTAGTTGCATGAAATTTGCATCAATTTTTGGGAGGATTGGATCTAGTGCATGGCAATTGTCAATTGTCGCTAGTGCTTGGATCCAATTGTTGATATTACTTTGTGTGTCACCCCTGCCAAGACATTGTGTTGTGGGAGGGCTGATTTTTTGGATGCCATGGTAGAGGAGGTATCATCCAATAGTCTCGAAACATCGATTTTGATCGCTCTTGTCCCCATATTGACTCTCACTACTATGTGCAATTTTGTATTCTAAGTCGTCCGTACCCTAATCATGGAGCACTGATGCTTCTTGTAGCCAAGGGTGTTGAAGTAAAGCTTGATAAGAAGTCTTAGGCAGATCCAAGACTATGAACTGGAGAGAAAAGTGTAGCCTGGCTACCGAACTGGAGAGAAAAGTGTAGCCCGGCTACCTTTATGGGAACCCGATCCAATATGCCCAAGGGTTTTGTGCATGAATCATCTACAAGGTGAATGTTAAAATGATATTTCTTCATCGGTGGGAGACCCCATGCATCGTAGAGATACTTTGATAAAAAATTCACACCTACGCCACCATCCACAATGGCTTAGACCTCATCATGTGCTTTATGGATCAAAGGCATGGTGATATTGCTTATGTCATCTCACTCACCCAATGAGACTGGGATGTCTTCTCTTTCTTCCACGGGTGGAGGGAGACTTTTTGATTCAACCCATCCCTTAAAACTCACCCAAAGGTTGGCACAATTGCGTAAGAGAATTCCAATCGAGATGGAGATAGGGAAACTCAAGATGCTTGGGAGGGTTGCACCTTTTAGTTGATGTTGCAGAGCATTGTGCTTTGGTCCTAGTTGATGGATCAGTGCTTGATTATGGTGTCGAGACTTGGTGGAGCCAAGACAGGGATTGGATCTTGAGCTTGCTTATCAGCTTCAAATTGGGATTGTTCCTTCTCCACCCTTTATTTGAGTGGGCCAAATCAAGCCATCTCCAATTCAGCATTAGGGTATGAAGCATTTTTTATAAGTGGATCTGAAGGCTGAAGTACTCGGTACTTCTTTTCTTGGTGAAGGAATTGCACTTGCACTTTCTTTTAGAGTAGTTTTTTTCCTTGGATAGGGGCTGATTTTTTGGATGCCTCTTTTTGTTATCATGTGACGACATTTATTTATGGTGGTAGAGTACTCTTGGGCCCTTCACTTTGTTGATCAACCCCAATGATGCCTATTGGAACATCAGGATTGCCCTCATTTTGTTGTGGGGGTTTGGATCTGAGGGCTCAATCGATGCAAGCATGGTCGGTGCCACAATCTCTGCTACAAAGTGGTTGGAAAGTAGCGGGGCTACCATGATGGGGGCACTTGGCAATTTTCTCCACAACTATAACACTTGATTGGTGTTCAAAATGTGTTTGGTCGAGCTTGATTCGCATAGATTGGTATCAATCCTTTTGCTCCTTCCACATACATAGTACACTGGTACTCCACATCATATTCAAATTGTGAATCCACATCCTCGGCTTGAAGTTATTGTAATGGAATTGTCAGAGGAGGGGGATTTGGTGCTCTTGCATATTGTTGTGGATTTTTGAGTAGCTGTGGAGATTGGGTTCAGATTGGAATGGGATTCAATCTTGGAGGTGGTAGTGCTTGGGAAAACGTGGGTTGCCCATATATTTGAATGGGTGCCGGTTGATATTGTTGAGGTTGAAGTGGGTTGTTGCGCATGTTGAACATGCAATTGCTCTCATCGTGCCCCCCGACTACACGGATATGACACCATAGCATTGAAGGTGGATTTGATTGTGCATTGATCCTAGACCTCAAGACGGGACATTCATTTGCTGTATGGTTTCTCATGCAATGCGGACACCAGACATTGCCTTGGATAAGTTGGAGGTTGCAATTAAGGTACATGCAGCTTTGGCTCCATTGCTTGCAGCATTTTTTCTTTGATCTTCATGGTCATTGCCGAGAAGTGAATTTATTCTGATGTCTTTGCGATGGATTTAAATTGCCTTTTTTGGAGCATCTATCCTTGCTGTCATCACTATCAGAGTTAGAATCCATCATGCCATCTTCAATATCCACCACCACTGCTCCATGAGCAGTACTGAACATCTTGTAATTGCTTTTCTTCTTCATTTCTTTGTGAATCTTCTTTTTTAGACCTGCAATGAACCATGCCGTCATGTATTTATCATTTGGGCATGGCTCACATTTGGCAATCAAACACTTCATTCATGTAAGATAAGTGCGGACTTGTTTGCACGACCTTGTTCGATCTTGCCCAGTTGGAGTGCTAGGTTATCTTGAAGGCATTCTATTTGGAATCATCATTTGAATTGGTTGGAAAGGAGGGCTCATGTGGCATGTTCCTCTACCAAAACCATTTGGAGGCTTCATCAACGAATGCCATGGGGAACCAGGTGGCTTTGGTATCATTAGATTAATCACCTCCTGCTCTACAAGTGGCATCAAAGAGTTGAAGGAACTACTTTGGATCACCGCAGCCATTGTACTTCGGAAGTTTAAATTTGCCCAGGGGTCTTCTTCCATGGTTGTTGAAGTTTGGGTTGTTGAAGAAGTTGTTGCCATAATTGTCCAATTCAAGATCATCATCATCACAATGAGGATCTTCCATGTTACTGATTGGATGAGGATGAGGGTTTTTATTAATTGGAGGAAGTGGATTCGGTGAGGAGGGTTGATGTAGATGCCGACTAGATTGTAATTGCACACACACTTGCCGAGTGTTTGATTGAGTGCATCCTCCTTTCGTCCAGAAGGTGAGTTGTGTGCATTATGGGGGTTAGAGATGTGTTAGTAGTGTGCGGAACTTCATGCTAGAAGATGTGCTTAAAATTGTCTTCCTTAAGAGTGGGAGTGTGCCAGTGCAAACGGATTGTCAATTGGAGGTCCCGAGTGAAAGTTACGGGTGAATTAGTAAAAAAATTAGCCCACACGGGAGCCTAAATTAGCGAGTTCTATAGAGGCCAAAATGGTGTGTAATGGGCTAGAAAAATATTCCATAGCATGTTGTTTCTATGTGTGAAATTTGGGTTGAAATCAGGTTCAATTTGGGTCCCAAATGAAGGAGTTACAGAGGGTTAAATTGGGGGAAATATGGCCTTTTGGCGGCTTTGGGCCTTAAGGATGGGTGTGAATGGGCTGAAACTCTAAGAAACTAAACTAGGCTTAGTTAGTCTAACTAACTAGTCACTCGATTGACCTAATTGAGCTAACTATCCAGTTAACCCAACCTACTCGATTACCTTAACTATCGAGTTAGTTTAATTAATTGACTGTCAATTAATTTAACCTACTTCTAGTTAGCTTGACCGAACCTACTTGTATAGTTTAATTAATGTAACTAGAGTCTAACCTAGGTACAATTAAGCTAACTAACTAACTATCACACTTAACCTACCTAGGTTAGCTCAACCTAACTAAGGTTAACTAATATGGTTAGGGTTAGGGTTGTCTTTTTTTTTTTTGGTTAGGGCTAGGGGGTGGCGGTGGTCGCTGTCAACAGGGTAGAAAGGTGGGGGGGGAGAGGAGGGGCTATGGGATGTGAGAGGGGGGCTTGAAGGGAGAGGCGAGGGGTGGGTGGAGAGGCAATCAGGGAGCATATCGTAGGAGAGCGATAGGTGGGGTGAGCTTCGGGTAGAAAAGCTTGGCAGGCGTGAGGTGGTGGGTGGTCCACATCACCACTCGTGGCAGTGGAGCAAGCCAATGGGCAAGCTGGGGTCGAACACTGGAGGCACAGCACCTAGGCAATGATGGGAGGCGCCATGGTGGGTGTGCGAAGGAGCTTGGTGGCAAGGAGGAGTGGCATTGCCGGTGGAGATGCATCGAAGGAGGCCAGATTGTGGCAGGGGGTGGGATTTTTTTGGGGGAGGGGAAATGGAGGGGTGACAGAAAAAAAGAGGGTGGAGGGGTGCAGAGGTAGGGTGACGGAAAAAAAAGGGGAGTAGATAGGGGGAGGGGGGATGAAGGGGGGTCGGGGGTGGAGAGGGGGGTTGACTGTAGAGGAAGGGGGGGATGGGTGGGGTGAAGGGGGGTGGGGGGTGGAGAGGGGGGTGACCGGAAAAAAAAGGAGTGGTGGATGAAAAACTTGATGTAATTTGAAAGGTGGGGAGATGATCACCTACAATGCTTTCCGAAGTCTTTGTTGATGTAAAAGGATTGTTGAGGGTAAATATGTATGGTGGGTGGATGGCTAGGTTATCATAGCAACGAGAAGGGCTCGAAGCAAACTCAACGATGAGGATGGGAGTAGGATAGCATTTGATGGAGAGGGAGCATAGGGCTCAGAGTTTGGAAGAGGAAGAAGAATGAGGGGGTTGATAGGGTTTTTATAGGAATGGAGGTGGAAGGGGATTAGGGTTAGGGTTAAATCGTACACGTGCCCAAAAATTTTCATGGTTAACTCATATCCTTTTCTATAAAAAGGAGAAATTTTCAAAATTTTGAGCGCTACACATTGATGTCTATTGGATGGTCTAATTTGTTCTTTTAGTGGCTACTTTTTCCCTTCCCGAGATGCAAGGTCTTACTCCTACAATACTCTCTTGGGAACCAGCTCTTCGCAGGGAAGATGCATTGAGAACAAGGCCACAAGCTTGAGAGCCAAATACATATATCAGCTAGACATAGCCATGCATAAAATGATTTGTAGACGGTAGCTCTTCGACAAAGCAATCGAAAAGATAAAATGTAAACTATAGCAAAACAGATATAGCATATAAATAATCTATTAAAAGCACAATGTTGCAAGAGGGATGAATATTTAGCCTTGAGTGATATGTCCATGAGAGTTTGTCATGGTTTATTTTTCACACATACTTGTGTATGTCTACTTTTTACTTAAGACATTAGTCTCCCTAGAAATGGTGCCAAATGTAGGCTCTATCCCATGGCTTCTACAGGATGAGCAAGGTGTGCAAGGTTCTGAGGTTTTTTGTCACCTACAGGTATATTCATGTCATCGTTGTCATGCTTTTGTGAATGGAACACTCATCAACATTGTTGGGGCAATGAAGGCTTCTACCTCCATTGGGGGTTTAAAGGTTTAGGAGAAGGTTCCAGAGTTCAGAAGGAGGTTCCACGGTTTAGAAGGAGGTTCCATGGTTCAGAACTGCTTATTGGTTTCAGAAGGAGGTTCAAGGTTAAAAAGGGGATCCAAGGTTCATAGTGGAGAACATGGTGGAGAACTCTTCTCCCTCATAGGTCTTGGAGGCCAAGGGTTGAGGAGCTAATCTAAGAGGGTAAGGGTTTAAGGGGGGATGCCCATTTTCCGAGTGAAATCTTTTGAGCGTCTGAGTGAAGGGGAAAAAAGCTTCTAACTATGTAAAAATATGGCAAAAGTAGATCAAAACAAAACATAGTTTTACTTAGAAATATGCAAAGTGTCATAGCAATGCCTATTTTATACACAAATGTTTACATGAATCTTTGGGAATGGTGAGTAACATAATGGGATGGCGTTTGAAGAAACCCGCATGTAGAGTAGACTTAAAATTTCCTTATGATCCTTCTTACAACTTTTACTTAATAGGGGGTGACATTGAAAACCATCTCTCAACCTAGCTTCATGAAAGGGTTTCTCCAAAGAAACCTCATTGAAGCAAGCCATCAAGGTAATTTCACCAGCAAAACCGCTTCTTCCAAGGTAGTTTTGCTCGCAAAACTACCATGGACAACATTTTTAGAAGTGACATAACTTTCACAGTCAATGTCCAAATATAGTCATTCAACCACTCATATTGATAAAAAATCTTGATTTGAGCACATCTCTGGGGTTAGATTTTAGAAAATCTTACATACATAATATTTACATGTATTTTATGAGAGTGATATATAAGCCCAATATGTTGTTATTTATGCTATTAAAACACTAGAAAGCTCTTGTCATATTGATATAAATGTGTTTAATAAGTAATTATATATGTATAATATTATTACATTGAGAGTGATTACGAGGGATGTTTCTTAAAGGAATTATATATATGGGATTCCCAAGAGAGATTATTCCTAGCCTTATGCAAGTACAATCAGAGCTTTGCCGCTACTCCACACACACATTTTGCCCTACTTGAGTCCATGTTGACCTAGAGTTAACAATGATAAACCCTATTGATCAACATAAAAGATGAAAAGATTACCAAGCAAATAGTGTTGAAACTTTTTAACACTATAAGCCATTTTAAGAGGTTCTTTCTCAGTAGAGCCATAAATCAACTCGCGTGGTGCGATAAGCCAAAGGTTAGTCCATTCTACCATCTAACTATGTCAAAATGATACTAATGGCATATCTTGAAGCATCTACGTGTACATGAAGATTACACCACGACCATAGCATCACAAAGTGCATTCAACTAGCAATGCACCTCCAACAACAACTGAGACGTCTCATGTGACTCTAACGTTGGTAATGGAAATTATTGCCGTAAATGGAATCTTTCATGATTTTGACAAAATCTAGGAGAATTTAGTTCAAGCTTATCTTTGCCCTTTGAATGACATGTAGCACAATAGGCTTTTGCCACGTAGGCATATCCACCATGTAAGAAACCTAGTTGCCCCATCAACAAGGCCAGTCTTTTGGCCACATCCTCTAGCGCGAGATGCCATGTCATTAAAGGCTAAGAGTCTGCCATGTCATCCTCTTATCGTGACACATCATCAACACCTTAATAGTTGACACATGGCACCTGACTAGCTTAGCTTTATCTTGCCACATCAATAACCCCCGTTAGCTGACATGTCATCAACCACATCACCTTGATAGGTCAGCACTACCATGTAAGCCTCATTGCCACATCAACACACCTGCCCAGCTAACCTACCAACTTAGCAGGCATCCAGAGTCAAGGTGCCACATGGCACACAAATCCTCTATCAAGCACAGTTACCCCTTCAGAGGCACACTGTGCACACTAGATAGATGAATTTTGATGCAGAGACTAAGGCAATATTTCTCTTGTGATCATTGCCATCCTCATCATATACCTTCCATACAGTTGTCAGTAGCTTTGCACCTGGTGTAGTACTAAATTTTGATGATGTTGTGGGTTGCTTGTTGGCCGAGGAGAGTAGACGAAAGTCTATGGATGGCAACAAGCAAGACGTAGCCTTAAATGTGCAAAGGGACAGATCACAGTTCAAGGGGAAGTCCCAAGAAAGAGGGAAGTCTTGTAGCAAATCTAGGGCATGAAACATTGAGTGTTACCATTGTGGTAAGAAGGGCCACATGAAAAAGGATTGCTACAAGCTGAAAAGAGAGCAAAGGGATAAGAAAAAGAATGCAAATTGGGGTGCAAATACGAAGGAAGAGATTCCAAGGGAGGACAAAGGAAAAATGAAGATCGAGGAGATCAATGCAGTCATCACTAATAATAGTGACAATGACATTCTCTTCATGTCTAGTCTACTTGTAGACTTGCTTACCCCTTCAGATGATGCATATTCCCAAGATTGGATTTTGGATTTTGGTGCTTTATTCCATGTTACTCCCCATAGGGAATGGTTCTCCACTTATGACACTGGAAAAATAGGTTGTGTGCATCTTGTAGTGGGAGTAGGTGACATAAAGTTTTTTGCAAATGGGTCTTATTTTAGTGGGTCAGCTAGATGATGTTGGTTTTCAAACCATCTTTGGTTTTTAGAGTTGGAAAATTCAAAAGGACTCTATGGTTTTGGTAAGAGGAGCAAGTGTGGGACATTGTATTCCTTATATGTATCACGATGTCTGATCATGTTGTTGCAATAACCGAGCAACCAAGTACTTCTTTGTGGCATAGCCGGTTGGGGCACATGAGCCAAAATGGAATGAAACTCTTATGCCTTTTGGGTTATGTACTGCATTTAAGTTTTTCTAACTTTAAATTTTGTGAGCATTGTTTCTATGGGAAGTAGACTAAATCAACCCATAAAGGAAGGGAAAAGAAAGAGCTTGAAAGGCTTAATTTGGTGCATTTAGATGTATGTGGTCCCATGCCTACATGGTCATTAGGCGGGGCTGAATACTATGTGACATTCATCGATGATGCAACTAGGAAAGTATGGGCTTATGCTATAGCTCTAAAGAATGATGTTTTTCAGGTATTTCAAAAATGGCTGGCTTTGGTCAAGTAGAACGGTTAAATGTCTACGGACGGACAATCGTGGATAGTATCTCTCTCATGACTTCCAACATTTCTGTGATATACATGGGATCAAGAGGGAGCTCACGTCCCCTCGTACTCCATAGCAAAATCCAGTTGCAAAATAGATGAACCACACTATTTAGGAAATGTTACAATGTATGCTTTCCAATGCAAGTCTTTCTTATGGTTTTTGGGTTGAGGCAATGAAGACTTGAGTGCATGTGATCAATAGATCACCTAGTAAGAGTTTGGATGGGGTTATTCCTAAAGAGGCATGGAGTGGCAAGAAGCCCTCTTACTCTCATTTGCGTATATTTGGGTGTGAGGCATATATGCACATGTGCCAAAAGAGCTTCAGAAGAAGCTAGATCTTAAATCTAAGAAATGCATCTTTTTAGGTTATGGTGAAAGTGGAGAGATGGGCTATCATCTTTGGGATCTAGAAGCAAAGAAGATCATACAAAGCCATGATGTGGCCTTTAATGAGAAGAATATGCATGACACCCATGAGGGATGTGGAAATAAGGAAAATCACTTTCCAGGATGTGAATCCACCATGTCGATACATAGCAAGGTATGAATGACATAGAAGATTAGGGTGTTCTATACCCACCAAAACTTATGTGGCTCTCTTTTATGGCTCTCCCTCTCTCTCACCTTCTTTCGTTCCTCTTCTGTTGTTGAGATCTCTCAGGTTGAGAACCAGATAAGCCGAAAGATCAAAGTCATGAGATCAGATAGAGGAGGTGAATACACGTCTTTAGCATTCATGAACTTTTGCAAAAGTAATGGTATTTGAAGACGATTCATATGTGCAGATACTCCTCGATAGAATACAATAGCTAAAAGGAAGAATGGGACTTTAGCAGACAGTGCTAGAGCAATGCTCAATGAGAAGCATATTTCGAATTAATATTAGGTAAAAAAAATTTCCATTACTACAAACGACTTGCTTAATCGGCTCTCGATCGAACCGATTCAGGGTATGATACCTTATGAATCATTCACTGGATACAAGCCACACATTGGGTATCTTTTCATATTTGGTTGCATAGCATATGCTCACACATACATGATGATCATAGCAAAAAATTAGATGTGAAGTCACGTAAATGCATCATGCTTGGCTACAGTGAAGCATACAAATTGTATGATCCCATCAAAATCTCAAATGCATGCAAGTTAGATACACCGATTACTTAATCACCTACAAAAAAGGTGGATGAAGAACAACAAGAATTTCTAGAGACACTCCAAGAAGAGCAGCAACTCAGATGGTCTACTAGTGAAAGCAGACCACAAGCTAAATTGACATATGCTCAAAAAGGTAAAGCAATCCATATTGAAACCACCAATTATGCTATTATGACTACCATCATGGCCACAAAAGGGCCATTATACTTCAAAGATGCAGTTGACAAGCCAAAATGGCAAACTGCTATAAATGAATGAATGGAAGCTTTGTATAAAAACAATACTTGGGATTTATGTGACCTTCCACTAGGTTAGAAGGCCATTGCAAACAAATGGGTTTACAAAGTGAAGTACAATCCAGATGGAAGCATTGAAAGATACAATGCTAGACTAGTTACAAAAGGATTTGCACAGCAATATGGTCAAGATTAGGATGAGACTTATGCTCTAGTAGCAAATATGGACTCCATAAGATTTCTAGTATCACTAGTGACACTCCAACAGATGGAATGTGTACTAGCTAGATTTCAAGAATGCTTTTCTCAATGGTTACCTAAACAAGGAAGTCTACATGCAACAACCAACATGTGTTGAAGTAGGGAAAGAGCATAAAGTTTACCATCTCAAGAAAAGTCTCTATGGCTTAAAGCAAGCACCCAAAAGATGGTATAACAGAATCAAGAAGTATTTTGCTAATTTGGGATACATGAAGTCCAATTCAGATCATACTCTTTACTACAAAGCTCAAGGGGAAGACATTACTATTGCACTTTTATATGTAGATGATCTGACTGTGATAGGATGTAATGATAGCTTCATCAACAAGTTAAAACAAGACTTATCTGCTGTAGAGTTTGAAATGAAAAGATCTTAGAGTTACGCACTATTGTCTTGGTATCGAGTTTTGGAGAGACTCAAACATCACCTCCATGAGCCAATAAAAATATATGGATAGTCTCTTGAAGAAGTTTCATATGGTAGATTGCAAGATTGCAGCCACTCCATGGAATAGAGTTTGAAACTTACAAAAGATCTAGAAAATCCTACTATCAATGAGAAGTAGTATCGGCAACTCATCGAATCTCTTATATATTTGACTATCACAAGTCCAGATATTTGTTATGTAGTTTATGGAAAATCCAAAACAATCTCAGTAGAATGCACCCAAAAGAGTCTTAAGGTACATCAAAGGTACAAGATAGCTTGGAATAGAATACAGAAGTCATCCAAGGTTGCATGGATACTGTGACGGTGACTAGGTAGGAGATCATGAGACCAAGAGATCTATGCATTCCTTGGTGAAGGTGCTATTTCATGGTTGTCAAATAAACAACCAACTATTTCTTTATCTTCATCTGAAGTAGAATATAGGGAACTCAAGACAAGTCCAGATATTTGTTATGTAGTTTATGGAAAATCCAAAACAATCTCAGTAGAATGCACCCAAAAGAGTCTTAAGGTACATCAAAGGTACAAGATAGCTTGGAATAGAATACAGAAGTCATCCAAGGTTGCATGGATACTGTGACAGTGACTATGTAGGAGATCATGAGACCAAGAGATCTATGCATTCCTTGGTGAAGGTGCTATTTCATGGTTGTCAAATAAACAACCAACTATTTCTTTATCTTCATCTGAAGTAGAATATAGGGAACTCAAGACAAGTGCATGTGAGCTATATGGATTAGAAGACTATTGTCACAAACAGATTACTTTGATGAGACAAAGGCAACAACAATATACTATGATAATCAATCGGCTCAAGCAGTAGCCAAGAATCCAATATATCATTCCAAGACAAAGCACATTGATATCAGAGAGCACTTCATCAAAGAAAGAGTGTTACTAGGCAACATCACACTTCAACATTGTGATAGCAAAGAGAATGTTGCAGACATATTTACCAAACTACTTGAAAAAGAGCTTTTCAAGAAGCATCAACAAGCTCTTGGTTTGATGCACAGAAAGGACATTCCCATTAAAGTGGTGTAATGGAATGTGATGTTCAATCCTTCTTTTATTCCCCAGAATCATCATCTTCATGCAAGGCCTACTTCATGTTGTTGATCTTGAGGGAAGGTGTTGAGGAATCATCTCAACATCATGTGTTATCATATATGCATAGCACTAACACCTAGAGTGCTAAAAAGGAAAGGACTAGAAACCCTAACCCTAACCCTAAAGGGCCTAGAGGGGTTTGTATATATTATTTATTTTCAAATAAATCTAGTGTATCATTAGTCATTTGTGGTGTGCTCTCTAGCTGTGCCCTCTCTCCTTATCTCCACTCTTCTCCTCTCCTCTCTCCATATTTGTTCACATGCTTGGCACCCTCCTACTACACACTACCCAAAGTCAGTACTACTCAAGCCACTAAATGACTCAAGAATTCTTTTGTATGAAAGAGATCTAGAGATGAGTCCACTCAGGTGCACAAATCAATAATGTTATCAGTTGATATGCCATTACTCAATCATGGCATGTATGGAACATAAAGTTTTGACCCCTCTCAGGCCTACTTTTTGCAATCATGAATCCATAGGAAAAGAAGAGGGAGAGGAGAGGGGAATGGAGAAGTGAGAGGAGGGAAGGGGGAAAGAAAATGCATGAAGAGGAAACAAGAGTAAACTTCAAGAGAAGACGAGAGCTTGTATTCCAATGTGAACACACAATAAGTGAAGGCCGGAAGTCAACTACTTGGTCTTTTATACATGCCACTTTTTGAAGGAAGGGCCAATCATATTCTCTCTCTACCACTCTCTTCCTTCATTCTTTACAATCACCTTGGACGCATCTGGCTCCAAGGAACACTTTGCATCCCGTGGTCATGCAAGCACCCTTTCAACAAATCAGGAGATCATACCACAAGTTCCGAGATGACACAGGAGGAGGAGGCACAATAGTTTTCAATACAAATGCATGTTTTCTCTATAATGTGGGAGTAAGCACTATAGCATGCTATATAAATGTATGTTTCCCCTACAATACAAATTAAATAAGATAGAGATAGAATAATACAAAACCTTCTTGGGGTTGTCGGATGACACTTTGTTCATATATGGACTTTTTGTCTAGAAGGGCTAGCTTTTATACCATTCCATTATATCCACACAAAAATACAACCCCATTTACACTAAACCTTAATGTACATGCATAACCAGGCAAGCATGTGTGTGGAAATTAGTCAACATTCTTGCCCTTCAAATCCCTTGGACTAAATTAGCAATGCTAGCTTGTTAAATAACTAAGCAATGTGCATGTATCCTTCATTTTTTTCTCTTACTTTTTTTCCAGATGACGGAGGGGAATTCAAATAAGATTTGTTTGAGCTCAGTATTCCATTGTAAACAAAAAGTCATTTTTATATAACTGTGAACATCACCATATCAAGCCTTTGACCAAGACTTTTGGGCAAGATGAGTTGGTTATCATTTTGCCCTAGATTGCTCTGATTAATTTTGCCTAGTTCTGTGCTTCACACCTATGTTTCATGAGGACTTGGCTTAGCTCAAGGAATGGTTAATCACTCAAGCCAAAATAGATTTCGGGTGCTTTTTCTCCAACTTTAGTCTTGTAGACTTGCCTCCCCCCCCTTGACTAGTAGAATAACAAACCCTAGGAGTGTAGAATATACTTCATGTTGGAAAACATATAAGATAATCCAGAACAACTTCACGAAAGCTTCAATTTAGAATGGGCTATGCGGAGCACAAAAGCCAATAGGCTCTTTTTGTCAGTCATAATCACACTGAAATTTTTTGGAGATTCAGAACATGGTAGCACTTGGAACAAAGTTTATGATCAAGCACTTTGAATGATAATGAAGGAGCTTAGCTAGAGGAGCTATGCTTTAACCTCTCTAGCAAGATAATTCTTTTTCTTTTTTTCCTTTCCCTTGTTAATCCTTATTCATATTGTCTCCCCTAAATTCTATACTTCCAAAATGTAGCTGTCATTCACCATCAAAATGATGAGGGGAAGAGGTATGTGTTTCCTTATCAAAGAACTCGAGGAGAGAAGTTTGTGTGCTTCTATCAAAATGATTCACTATAGGGGACTCATCCCAAATAGGGGAATGAAAGCACACCAAACTCTAAAGAAACTCATCAAGATACACTAGAAGAAGGAGAGAAGAATGAATAATCATGCATTGCTTTCCATTGCATGCATACTACATAAATATAGAGAGGCTCATACCCCTCGATACCACATGCACACACCTCTTGGAACCAACCCCCATACACTTGGCACTCACAATGGTCTATTTGCTGTGAGATGGCTTCTCAATAGCATCTCCCAACCAAAGGAGGTTGTCATTGATTGTTGCTTGGTTGTAGCACATTTTTAGCATGCTATACACAACACTTATTTCATTAATGTCTCTTAGACTTCTTAAGCAACCTATGTTATCGCAGCACTCCATATGGTTGATTTGATGCAAATGTTGATGGAACAATAAGTGCCTCACAAAGAAAATATCAAGAAACAATATGTGACATCTTGAATTTCTTCCTTCATTGTAATTATGTTGAGGATATGGATGTGGAGTCAGTGGAAGATTGGGTTATTGGAAGATAAAAAGACTAATGATGAGATCTTCTAGTGTGGTCTCAGCTTGTGTGGCCTATAATAGTCATTAATCTTGTTTTGTAGTGTGGCCTATAATAGTCATTAATCTTGTTTTGTATTCTTTGCAACAAGCCATGTAGGGCTGAGCACATCATATTAGAATTGCTAATACAGTTTGTTTTTTAGTCGTAAATTCTCATCAAGTGTGGCTCTTATGACTCTATAATGTTATAAACTTTGACCCTATAGCATAATTTGAGTAATCTTATTGTTTTGATTCACAAATTCTCATCAAGCATATCCATGATAAATGTCCCTTATGTATCCATGAGAGAATGCCATGCCCCTTATGTATTCACATATAATCAAATAATAATACAAATGGAATAAATATCATAAGTAAATATCATAATGTATTGTAACATTTATCATAAGTAAAAAGAACACCATCATTAGTCAACATAAAGGTAAAAATATTCAAGGGATCATGTACATTGAGTCTTTACTTCTTGTGTAGATGGTGTACACTGAGTTTCTACTTCTGGTGCAATCTGTAACAAGCCTGCTAGGGATGAGCTCATGATAGACTCAATCTCTTCTTCCTTCACAAGATGTGATGCTGTAGATGCACATTGATTCTCTACTTCTTGGGTAGGAAGAATGCATTGAGTCCCTAATTCAGGTGGAGACTATAATGCTTTTGCTATAGACTCATTCTCTTCTTCCTTTTGCAAGTTGCAACTCTACTTGAGGCTATGATGCACAAGGAGATTGAATTGTCTCTTGTTTTTCTTTGGGTGATTGAGTGGACTCTCCCTCGGGTTCTTCATTGACATCATGTTGTTTCCCAATAGTAGCAATTAGGTTGTGAATAGTCTTAGCATAAACTCTTGTAGCTCGAGCTTTGTATATGCTTCTATTGAGACATGTTCAAAAATTTCATCGAGGAAAAACATGAACTTGTAGGAAACTCTCCACCCACTGCTAAACCCATCTTTTTGCTCCATAATAACCACTGCCATAACCATGGTGCCAAGTGTTTGATTAGAAAATTGCAGCGTATGTGTGCAGGGACTATTGTCATCTTTGGAAGTCTGGAGATGGTCCTTTACAGATTTCCTATACACTTGTAAAAGCTGCATCAATAAGTATGGTATAGGACTCATTGTAGAAAGGGCATTTCTTCTAGAAATGCCATAGGTTCTTGAAAAACACAAGCTTCCCATCCAAAATGGTGAAATGCATGGAGTCACAATATGCCTGATCCATTCACCTTGAGATAAGAGACTCCAATCCCCAAGAAAGCATAGTGCAAAATGCCTTCTTAGGTTGTGCGTATGCTGAGAGATCCATATATACACGTCAAACCATCGAGTTTTCCAATGCAAAAAATGCTATGCATCCTCTGAAACAAGAAATATGACATCAAGATCTGGTCCAGTGCTAAAGTCTCACACCTACCGTGCGTAGACATGACATCCTAGCGGCCAGAACAACTCTTTTTTATGGTTGTGTGGATGAACCAACACACCGTTCATGTTGAGAATAAGAGTGCGATGCTCTACATTCATGCTCTCAAGGATGTAGTAGTAGTCAAGTGGAGGGGGAGTCAGTGCATAACAACTCTTGCAATTCAAGAGTGGTATAGCAATATCACCACTATGATGAATCTGCTAGAGCTTGGCTTCATAAACCTTGTACACTCTCCTTCATTGATCTATAGAAGAACTACAGGCTTGTGCAACACTCATCTTGCACCAGAGTTTGCAAGGATCTTTAACATATGTGATTAGTGCCAATTTGTTGTCACCTAAACAAACCATGACATGATTATGTTCTTGTTCATAAAGCAACCTCTCTATCTCTTGCCCTCCCATAAAACATTCAAAGATACAAGACTATGTTTCACCCAAAAGATCTTTTGATGATACAATAATTTAAAAAGACACAAGACTATGAAGATCAAATATTTTTAAAGGATATAAGCCTATCTTTTTAAAAGATACAACATAAAATTTTCAAAGATACAAGCCTATGATGATCAAATATTTTCAATGTATATGCCTATACAAGGCACTCTCTCAAGAAGTTCAGACTACGTTCAAAGATACAAGACTGTGTTTCACCCAAAAGATCCTTTGATGATACAATATATTGAAAAGACACAAGCCTATGAAGATCAAATATTTTTAAAAGATACAAGCCTATCTTTTTAAAAGATGCAACATAAAATTTTCAAAGATACAAGTATTTTTAATGTGTATGCCAGTACAAGGCACTCTCTCAAGAAGTTCGGATAGAACATGGAGAACATACATGGAAGAAAACCTTTGACTACAATTAGAGATTCCAAAAAACAGTGGGTTGGCTGTCACAACTTCTTATATGAGGGTATAACCCAAACTTTAGTAAATATGCCACTCATTACATAAGGGTACAACCACTCTTCTAATGTATAGGTTACAATCTCTTGCAGGCTCATGGCCTGTGGGCCAATGCCGTACTTGCTTCTTGCTTTGTTGTAGGGATCACAACCTTTTCAGCGTCACTCGGGGTTCTAAGCCTTTTCCCCCTAGTGTTTAATAGGTAGCTATGCACTTGATGGACGGGCTCCTCTTCGATGTTTTTTGTATGATAGTTCTTTGGTTGTCCCTCTAACAATTGTTTAATAGCCTACCCCTCTTGACTATACTCCTTGGTGGTTGTAGCATCTGCTACAAGAGTGAGTCCATCTATGACAGCTTCAAAAGATGGGTCACTAACCACTACCTTTGCCTCAACCATCTCTACATCATCTTCCATGTGAAATATTTTCTCTTCTATAGATTGGAGCACAGGCCCTCATCTTAGCTTGATCGTCTTAGCCTATGGTGTGCTATCCAACATAGTTGTAGGTTCATCAGTAAAATTACGCAACACCTAAAAGGAATAAAAGGAAAAGAAACTATTTGTTACTTTTCGTTGCTCAACGGTTGGTCTAGCTTTAGATCAAAGTAGATTAGTTTATCCATAGAGGATAAAAATCAAAAGCAGCTAATCAAAGCCATGTCTAAAAATTCCCAACTAGTTCCTACTGGGAGTCAGTCCCTATGCTCATATGCAGTTTCATATAATCACATTTCCTAAAGCCCGACAATCTTCAAATTAGTGAGCAGACTTCAGAGTGCTCAGAGGTATTGGCAAATTGTTCAATAGGCAGATTGCACATCATTTCCTTTTGCACTCACATGCCTTCATTGTAAGGCCCTTATAAGCTATTATTTTGGCATTTGTGCACATTATTTGAGCCTTGTAAAGCTTCTCGATTATTCTCGACATCATTTGCCACATAAGCCTTGTAACAGATTGGAATATATTGCAGTTCTATCTTCAATGTGCTCATATTGCAGTTGATCTAGATAGTGTTTTTCACAAGCACTTTGAGTACTATTTTGCATCATGTCTACTACTAGCAACCTCAATTTGGAGGCATCTACAAAGTTAAGACAAAGCACATTGTCATACACATAGTTATTCATGCAATCATCTATCGATCAACCAAGTAAGGGCTTTTGTTCTCTAATCACAAAATCCAAAATAGTTCGAGGATGTTTTCAAAGAAACAATTAAAATACAGCACAAGCAAGATTAAAAGAATTAGCTCACTTCACTTCGAGCAACACGCGAGGTATAATACTTGAGAGACGACAAGCTGGGTATAAGACTTGTGAGAAGAGATCCTCAAACTCAAAAAAATGCAAGAAAATGACACCAAACCCTATTAATGATATGCATCATATATAGGAATAAGTAACAAAGTGTCAACAGTAGCACATAAATGAAAAGAAAAGATGAATCAACAAAAAAGGTCAAATATGACTCAAAAGAAGATCCCTTGGACAAATTGCAACCTGAAAATGCCGACAAGAAGCTATCAAAGCAAAAGGCTATTGTCATTCATCAATGAATGTTGTTTCATCCATATGATGTTACTTCATTCATCAATGAATGCTGTCACAAGTGAGTTTGTGCTTTATTGAACTTCAATGAAGCATTTAGTGAGCAGCAAGGGATGAATGTTTTTGAGCTGACAAATTTGGCCATATGAAAGAATCATGTTATGACTCATTAGAGGCCTTATAGAATAGCTATAACTCATGTGACTAGTTTTCATTGTAGATTTTCAAAGCTATTAAAACCTTAACAAAAATGCATAGGGGATTCCAGCCTCTAATGCTAGTACAAATGCATAGAGGACCCAACCTCCAATGCTAGTCCAACTAACCACAAGAAGCAGGTGCATTTAATTTAGAACTTTTGACATTGACATCACCACTACGCTATATCCAAAAGTCACTAATTGGATCTAAGAATATAAATTCAAAGCCCCATTATGGATAGCCTCATCCTTGTCAACACCTCTCTTAGCCAACAATCACTCAAATTTTAAGATCCTTGGATCCCTGCACTTAATATAACTAGAATATATCAAGTGAAAGGAATTTTTTTGGAGCCAAGCTTGATGCCAAACAAGATCAATTAACCACAAACCCTACCCACACAAGGATTTACATGCCATGGAAAAGGTAAGAAGAAACCATGGAAACTATTAACAACATGTAGAATCTTGTCACCATGATACTCATGATTATTAAGAGCAATTAGACAATGTAGAGTCGTACGTCAACAACCCATTATGGTAACAAACTCATTTTATTATCATTATCAAGATGGTAGTAACTCTAGAAGAACTCTATAAGAAATAAATAATAGACAACAAGCATACATAGTTTTATCTCAATCGAATTTAATAATAGGACACTCAACAAGCATACAAAGTTTTATCTCAATTGAATTTAATAGGACACTCAGCTTATTCATAAAGCATAGAAAGAAGCTCTTAGAAAAATCTTCTCCAAGTCTCTCCTATTACAAAAGAATGGGGTAGGATCTATAGACTTCACATAGAATATTCTCTCTCACACACTTCACAATCATCATGGAGTCATACTATACTCAACATTAGCCAATAATTGTAAGGGTCTTGGAACACATCACCATTCATTTTGCTACAACACCTAATGCTATAATCTCCCTCCCAATTGGTAGTCCATGGTACTCCATGTCCCTAACTTTATATATTTGTTTATCCTTTGTAACATCCATGGTCTCCTCCTTGATTGCATAGCGTACAAACATAGATGGACATTTAAATTGAAAGTACATGGTATGCCATGTCTCTAACTCTATATATTTTTTCATCCTTGTTTATCCATGGTCCCCTCCTTGATCACATAGGGTGAAAATATAGATGGATATTTGAACTTGACAATACTAATTCATATCATTGTTCCAAAATCTCTCAAAACTATTGCACTTTTGCAATTCTCCTTTATTTAGCTATTGGCTAAGGGACTACAATCTCCTAAATAGTAATTCTTCATAAAATCAAGAAAGCATTCCATTTACATTCAATAACTCATTTAGACTACTTCCTACTAATCCACTCTACTAATGGGCAATTCAAAAAAATCCTATTTACATCTAGTGGAATCCATCATGGCAACCAAAGTTGGTCTAGCAATTGGCATCTTTCAATCCATAAGACTAACATTTCACCTCAATATTAACTACAATCATGTCCTCATCATGTGAAATTTGGAAGAAATTTGTGGTGGCTAGCACACACAAGTAGTATGCAATTAATTAGTAACAATCTCCTAGGGTGTCATTGATGCATTCTCTTATTTTTTTCTTGCAATTTATAAGTATTTTGCAACTCATGGGTGGGTCTTTGGAGAAAGGCATCTAGCCCCATGTCATAATATAGTTTGCCACTTATTGGAGGTTTGGTGTAATGGTGACAAAATATGAAGAGGGGAGAGGTGAAGAGTGGAGATGAGGAGAGAGGGCACAGCTAGAGAGCACACCACAAATGACTAACTGTACACTAGAATTAGTTGAAAAAATAGAATATATACAAACCCTTTTAGGGTTAGGGTTAGGGGATCTAACCCTTTCCTTTATAGCACTCTATAAGGCTAGTGCTATGCACATATGATCACGTGATGGTGCTATGCACACATGATCACATGATGTTGAGCGTGAACTCTCAACACCTTCCCTCAAGATCAACATCATGAAGTAGGCCTTCCCTCAAGATGATGATTCTGGGGAATCGAAGAAGGACTGAGCATTACATTCCATCACACCCCTTTAATGGGAATGTCCTTCCTCTGCATCAAACCAAGAGCTAGTCGGTGTTTTTCGAATAGCTCTTTACCGAGTGGTTTGGTAAAGATGTCTGCAACATTTTCTTTGCTATCACAATGCTGCAGTGTGATGTCACCAAGTAACACTCTTTCTCTGATGAAGTGCTCTCTGACATCAATGTGCTTTGTTCTGGAGTGATATACTAGATTTTTGGCCAATGCTTGAGCCGATTGATTATCACAGTATATTGTTGTTGGCTTTGACTCATCAAAGTAATCTGTTTCTGACAATAGTCTTCTGAGCCATATAGCTTCACATGCACCTGTAGTGAGTGCCCTATATTCTGCTTCAGTCGAAGACAAAGAAACAGTTGGCTGTTTGTTTGACAACCATGATATAGCACCTTGACCAAGGAAAAATGCATATCCCTGTGTCGATCTCCTGGTCTCATGATCTCCAGCATAGTCACTGTCACAGTATCCATGCAACCGTGGATGACTTCCTCTGTATTCTATCCCAAATTGTCTTGTACCTCTGATGTATCTCAAGACTCTTTTGGCTGCATTCCAGTGAGACTGTTTTGGATTTGCCATAAACTGTACTAGTGAGCTTACTGCATAACAAATATCTGGCCGTGTGATTGTCAGATATATAAGAGATCCAATGAGTTGCCTGTAGTATCAGTCATTGACTGTAGGCTTTTCTGAATCTTTAGTAAGTTTCAAACTCTATTCCATGGGAGTGGCTGCAATCTTGCAATCTGCCATATGAAACTTCTTCAGGAGACTGTCAACATATTTGAGCTGACTCATGAATGTGCTATCTGAATCTCTCCATAACTCAATTCCAAGACAATAGTGCATAAGTCCAAGATCTTTCATGTCGAACTCTGCAGATAAGTCTTGTTTTAGTTTTCTGATGAAGCTATCCATGCTTCCTGTCACAATCAGATCATCTACGTACAAAAGTGCAATAGTAATATCTTCCCCTTGAACTTTGTAGTAGAGAGTATGATCTGCATTGGACTTCATGTATCCCAGATCAGCAAAATACTTGTCAATTCTGCTGTACCAACTTCTGGGTGCTTGCTTTAAGCCATAGAGACTTTTCTTGAGATGGCAAACCTTGTTCTCTTTGCCTGGTTCAACATAACCGGCTGGTTGTTGCATGTAGACTTCCTCGTCTAGATAACCATTGAGAAATGCATTCTTGACATCGAGCTGATACACATTCCATTTACTGAGTGTCGCTAGTGATATCAAGAACCGTATGGAATCCATCTTTGCTACTGGAGCATAAGTCTCATCATAATCTTGGCCATATTGTTGTGCAAATCCTTTGGCAACTAATCGGGCTTTGTATCTCTGAATAGTGCCATCTGGATTGTACTTCACTTTGTATACCCATTTGTTGGCTATGGCCTTCTTTCCTGGTGGAAGGTCGCATAATTCCCAAGTGTTATTTTTATACAAAGCATCCATTTCTTCATTCATAGCAGTTTGCCATTCTGGCTTATCTACTGCGTCTTCGAAGTATACTGGCTCTTCTGTAGCCATGATGGTAGTCATAAGAGCATAGTTGGTGGTTTCCACCTGAATTGCTTTGCCTTTCTGAGCATATGTCAATCTGGCTGGTGGTCTGCTTTCCCTAGTAGACCGTCTGAGCTGCTGTGGCGCTGATTGGGGTGTTGCTGGCCATTCTTGCTCTTCTTCATCAACCGGGTCTGTAGGTGACTGTGAAGTCGATGCTTCTATCTCCTGTGTAGGTGAGGTTTTCCATTCTGATTCCTCATCGAAGATTACATCTCTGGAGATAATGACTTTGCGGTTGATGGGATCATACAATTTGTATGCTTTGCTTTCTTCACTGTAGCCAACCATGATGCATTTGCGTGACTTCGCATCTAATTTCCTGCGATGATCATCATGTATGTGGGCATATGCTATGCAACCAAATATGCTTAGATGCCCAATGCGTGGCTTGTGTCCAGTGAATGCTTCATAAGGAGTCATACCTTGTATCCGTTCGGTAGGAAGCCGATTAAGCAAGTAGTTAGCTGTAGCTATTGCTTCTGTCCAATACTAATTCGGAAGATGCTTTTCACTAAGCATTGCTCTAGCACTGTCTGCTAAAGTCCCATTCTTCCTTTCAGCTATTGCATTTTGCTGAGGAGTATCTGCACCTGTGAATTGTCTTCGAATACCGTGAGTTTTGCAAAAGTTGATGAAGGCTGAAGACATGTATTCACCTCCTCTGTCTAATCTCATGACCTTGATCTTTCTGCCTGTTTGGTTTTCTACCATGGCTTTGAATTCTTGAAATCTGGCAAACACTTCAGATTTCTCTTTCAGAAAGTAGACCCAACAATATCTGCTGTAGTCGTCGATGAAGGTCAAGTAATAAAGTGAACCATTGATGCTGCGGGTCTGGGCATAACCCCATACATCTGTATGAATCAAATCAAGAATACCTCATGCACGAGAGGTACTTCTGACAAAGTTGGTTCGCTTTTGTTTGCCGAAGCAGCATGCTTCACAAACTTTTCCAAGAAATTGTAGCTTCGGAATCCCAATTGCCATATTTTGATTCCTTAGATCTAACAAGTACTTGAAGTTGACATGACCATATCTCTTGTGCCATTTTGCGGATAGTGGCATCTGTTGCATTTGAGCTGACATGGCATGCTTATCTGGTACTGTAGCTAGCATCCTGTATAGGCGTCCTTCCTTGACACCTTTTGCTACTAGCTGACCTCTTTTGGATTTGTCTCTAATAGTGCATTCATCACCGTCGAAGATGACTTTGTAGTTGTGTTCCGTCATTTGGCCTTTGACAAAAGGTTCTTGCTGAGCTTCGGAACATAGAGCACATCTTTGACTAATCCTTTTGTACCAGTGAAATTGTTCATAGGGATAACACCTGTCCCTTGAACCGGATTCAGTGTATTGTCTGCTGTGTAGATGACATTCTTTTGACCTTCTAATGGCTTCATTTCTGTGAACCATTCCTGATGATTTGTCATATGAGATGATGCACCGCTGTCGATGTACCAAGGATCCTGTTCCACTTGGTCGACTTGATAGCTGAAATCCTCTTTGGGATTGAAATCAGTGTCTAGGTGCATTGTATCAATCTGATGCAATTCCTCACTTGCAAGAAACATATTTCCATGTTCATTTGCAAAATGACTGTGACTAGAATGTCCACCACGATGATTTCCTCTTCCTCGGGAATTCCCTCGATTACTGCTGGATTGACCACCTTGGTCATACTGCTTCTTGCGGCAATCTCTTTCATAGTGTCCAAACTTGTGACAATAGTTGCATTGAATGTTTGACACATTGGTGGATGCATTCCCTCGTCCTTGGAATCTTCCTCGGTTGGAATGATTTCCTCTTTGCTGATTTTGATGTTGCTGAGGATGATGCTGATGCTGATGCTGATTCTGACTTTCATTTTGTTGATGATGACCACTTTTCTGATATGATCTACCTCTGTTTCTACCTTTGCCTCTGCTTCTGTCTGAAGCTGTGAATGCCTGATCATTAGAATGACCTTTACATGCTTGAATGGCCTGAGTCCTGAGTTCTTCACCAAGTAGAACTGACTGAAGTTCTTCCAGTGTTGGAATTTTCCGTTGGATGGCAATACTCTGGACTAGATTCTCATATCCTTCTCCTAGTCCATTCAGGATTACTTGAACCATTTCTGTGGGATTCATAGTCTCTCCTGCTGCTGCAAGTTGATTGTTGTAGTTTTTGATGCGGAGTACATAAGCATGACCGGTTTCACTGCTATTGCGGAAACTCTGGTTGATCTGGTTTCTCAGGGTGAGAATCCTCGATGTGTTCTTGGACTCGTAGAGAGCTGCGAACATATCCCATGCTTCTTTTGATGTCTTGATTGTGTTGAGCTGTCCTAGCATGACATCTTGCACATTCTGCTTAATCAGGTGATAGGCATACTTGTCTTTCTTATCCCATTCTGCTTGAGCTCATGCAATGGCGGGATCTGCTACTGGTGTAGAAAGTGTTTGTGTAGATGTAGATCCCGATGTGGATCCCGTTGCTGGTGCTGTGACAACAGATGGAGTAGAGCTACTGGTGGCTGGATCGGCCAATGGTCTAGGTATGGATCCATCGACATACTCCCATTTGTCCTGAAGCACAAGAATGGTCTCCATTCGGTATTTCCATGTACCGTAATTGGAGTTGTCTAACTTAGCAGATGCCTCCAGATTGAGGTTGCTAGTTGACATGGTGCAAATAATGTACTCACAAAGTGTCCTGGAAACCTCTGTATGAATCAACTGCAAATACACTGAAGATGCCAAGTGTAATCTCTGTACTGTCGATGAAGATAGAACTGCAGTAAATAAGATCTGACCTGTGTTACAAGGCTTGTGGCAATGATGCCGGGAATAGCCAAGAGGCTTTACAAGGCTGAAAAAATGATGTGCACGATGCCGTGAGATAGCCAAATAGGCTTTACAATGGTGGCATGTGTGTGTGAAATCAAGTGCTATCTGCCCACTGAGCCAATCTGCAATGCCTCTGAACTCTGAAGTCTGCTCACTGAACTGATGAACGTAAGGTTTCAGGTAATGTAATGATGTGAAATCAGATGTGAGCGTATGGACTGACTCCGAGTAGGTACTAGTCGGGAATTTTGGGCATGGCTTAGATTGGCAACTTGGGGAATTCAAAGTGTCCCCTCTATGGCGATCTAGTCTACTCTGATCTAGATCTAAACCAACCGTCGATCGATGAAAGAGCAGCAAATAATTCCTTTTCCTTTGTTCTTTTTAAGTGCTGGGTCAGATGGGTCGATGTAGAGGCAAATGTGCGTGAAGGAAGTGGTTTTGTCGACGAGGCTCAAATGTGAGTGTAACTTGCGCTGAAATGTGCGCATGATGTAACGAGCGCGTAGAGCACGAAAAATTGAGCGATTTCCCTTTTTGGAGCACCCTCAAATTCTTCCTGGATCAAGAGATACGACTTAATCTAGGTGGAGGGGCAAAAGGAGTGCAAATGGTGCTCAATGATGATGTGTCACTGTGAGTCACATGCAGTGATGATGTGGCACTGTGCTTAGCAAGAGGTGTGCCAGTGAAGCTCTGTGCTGAGGTAGCAGGAGTGTGCACATGCAGTGTGTGCACAGTGTGCCTGGCAAGGGACTGTGCCTGCAGAGGGTCAGTGCTGACTGAACTGCTGAGGTGGCACAGGTGATGTCAGCAGGGTGACGTGGCACTGATGACGTGGCTTGATGATGTGGCCTGATGATGTGGCCTGATGACATGGCAGTGCTGACGTGGTAGATGACATGGCAGTGCTGACGTGGCAGATGATGTGGCAGTCTCACGAGACTGCTGACGTGTCAGATAAGGATTGCCACGTGTCAAGATAATGTGGTGATGTGGCACGTGGGTAGGATAAGGTTGCCACGTGTCCAACTGTGGGTCAGCCAGTTAACCCAAGGTCATCGCAACCAGACCCTGGTTCTATTCTATCTGCCACGTGTCTGACTGTTGGGCACCGGAATCTTTGAAAGATTTTGACGGAATCTTCGAGATTTCGTCTCCCTGCGGATTTCCGTCGATGCTGTTGACAGTGTGGCTAGGCGTCGGAGAGCCGTTTGCGTCTATGGGTTGCTTTGGAGAAGGTCGCTCACCACATCGTGAAGGAGTAGAGCTTTGATGGTCGGGTCACCTAGCATCCCATGGAGCTCATCGAGTGAGCTTGTTTGCCGAATCGTGAAGGAGAGGCGCTGTTGATTCGTTTGTGCCGGGAATGCCTCCCTTGAGAGCCAAGATCGGCGATCTCCACCGCCTCTGCAATAGCAGGCTGCCTCAGGTTGGAGCTCCCGCAGCTTGCCGGAGGATTTTGACAAAGTGTTGTGATGCCTTCTACAGCTGAGTTACTCAATTCAATCGCCCCGAAACGCACGCCGGAAGCTCCAGCAAGATGTCTTCCAGATCGTATTCCAATCTCTCAGACCTCACATCTGACTTTCCTCCCTCCTTACCTCGAGGAACCAGACGTCTTCCCCGGGTCATGACGGTGCCTGGCATACTCTCAGAGGTCCGCGACGACGATTACAGCAATAGTCAAACATCGGAGGTCACCTCCTCCGTCGCTCAGGACCGTTGCATCATCGCTGCAAACATTCTGCCTCTCAATGTCCAAAAAAGCGACCGGACAAGAAAGGTTGGTCTTTCAGTTGGGATTCCGACTCGCTTCTCTTGCAGCTGAAAGATGGACTCCCAGACGAAGCCTTCGTTGACATTAAAAGTACGCTCCAAGCAGTCTGTGGTGCCTCTGCAGTTAGTCGCTGAGTGGTTCGGAGGTGTAGGAGGCGTTGTAGGAGGCGACTCGCTGGCCGAGTTGTTGTATGCAGGCTTTGATGGAGTAGATTGCTTTGCTCCTGTAGTAGAGGCCGTGGATGCCCTCCTTAGCATGTGTTGTAGTCGCCTTAGAGCCTAGGTCGTAGCTCGAGGCTGTGAAGTAGAGCATGGTAGTCGCCTGTGCTTGTAGTCCCATGAGCTGCAAGCTTGGAGAGGTTTGAACCAAACATAAAAAAACTCTCTCTCATGATATCACTCTCTCAAAAGAATCATACAACCACTCATTCTCACATAAGAATGAACGGAAATCATTGACAAAATATTTCTCTCAACACAATGAATGGAAATTTTCTTTCAATGAACGAAAATTCTCTCAACGGAAGTGAAGGGAAGGATCTCACAATCACTCAAGAGAACTCTCAATCTCACAATCTCTCTCACACTCTCAAGAATCTCAATGTCTCAACGGAAGACAAGGGAGCTCTGATACCATGACAAAATATGAAGAGGGGAGAGGAGAAGAGTGGAGATAAGGAGAGAGGGCACAGCTAGAGAGCACACCACAAATGACTAACTGTACACTAGAATTAGTTGAAAAAATAGAATATATACAAACCCTTTTAGGGTTAGGGTTAGGGGATCTAACCCTTTCCTTTATAGCACTCTATAAGGTTAGTGCTATGCACATATGATCACGTGATGGTGCTATGCACACATGATCACATGATGTTGAGCATGAACTCTCAACAAATGGTTCTTGACATAGCTCAATAACTTCCTAACGTAGACTTTTACTTAGTGTTAAAGCCATCATCTTAAAGCCAAAATAGCCTAGGATTGATGCACTCTATAAAATAGCTTGGCTATGTTGCCCATGGGCACACATTAGGAGAAGTTTCAACTCAAAAGGTGTCAGTTTTTTAGTTTAGAAGAATTAATGATAGGGTACACCTATATGCATCGAATATTTGCCTTGTGTGATACTTTGGAACATACATGTGGCAAGCTCTACACATGTTCAAGTAGCTAGATAGCTTTTTAAAAAAATAACAACACTTTAAAAGTCCTTGGATCTTACCAAATTAAATCACATAAGAGTTCTTAATATAGAACTGATGTTATGGATATATATTTGCATATATTTTAGCACTTCCATGCCTTCTTTTGGAACCCTCTCTTTCAAATGCATAAGGAGAGTTAGTTAACAACCCCAAAACAAAATGACTATTTTTGGATTTACATGGATATTAATTCTATGCCTTTTTTTGGCATGATTTCTTTTGAACTTATGGAATACTCACGTCACATCCTCATATAATTTAGGTTGCCTCTATATCTTAAACAATTCCTCTCCTAATATCTTGATCCTCTCCTAGGCCTAAGTCTCAAAACTCCCTTTTTGAGTTTGACAATGGTCATGATCCCTTCAAGTAGTGAGCACCAATACACCCCTGTCTATAGAGCATGGATTTGAACTTAGTTGTTACATGTATTGATTATAATTTTCTCTTGACTTTTCAAAATTTCATATCAATTGCAAATGTGTTATGGGTTCCCAATTTTCCACCAATGGCACCCATCTGGTGACCTACAAAGAAGATATATACAAAAGGTGGATCAAACTTTTGACATATGTGCAAGAAGGAGGTCGTTGACCAATGATAACATATATGAGGCACTTATTGGAGTTGGATGATGATACTATAAAAAAGATCCAAGAAGAGATAGAGTCGGGTGATATTGGATTCATCAATTCTAAACAAGATAAGTCAGTCACTGACATGTCTCAAAGGGCATTGGGAATGAAGCAAGACAAAGTATTTAAGAGGAGAGTGTTCACCTTGTGACACCCAATTCCATCATTTGGGGCCTGGGACAACCTTGCAAACTATTTTGACATTAGCCGAACTATTTATCAAAGCCTGCATGGATCTTGCAAGACATGGATTAAGGAAAAGCTCCAAGTTGGTAGAGGAACCCCTGACTTCCACTATCTCGAATCAAGTATGTTGAATGGATTATAGATCTCAAAAAAGATGGCAGAGCAGCCTTGCGTCAAAATCTTGTTTTCCATGGACAGACTAGTCTCTCTAGCGAATATGGAAATGGAAGGTGATTAATTCTGAATGCGGCACTTTAAGGATGGCCTTCCTCTGAGCATGTGCGTGCTTGACACTAGTTTACTAAATACATTCAGTGGACTAAAGATACATGTTAGAAGTTGATTAAAGGTGTGATGTGGACCACACTATCTCCATCATAGTTTGTTTTTTAATCATTCTTGAGTATGATAGAGATGGTAAATCTAAAGGATTCCATTGTTGTTGAGTGTGTAATTTGGATTCAAAGGTTTGTCTATGTCATTCACATGGAAGATAATGTGCTAATGGGTTTGATGGAGACATTTGGTATTTTGACATGCTTGAGATCAGATGGTAGGTTTATTAAATTTGATCACATCGTGGAATCACCAAGCTCTATATTATACTTGAGGGTAACATTTTTCTCAATAGTGAGAATGAAGAGATAACAGGGTATCCATAGGAGGCTATTAAAAGTTGCATCATAAAAGAAAGTATACTGTGTTTTGTAAGGAGGAACAATATGTTTTTGACTTCTTCACCAAAGGAGTTGTTGCAATGCATGCATTATCCACTCAAAGAAGAGTGGTCTCTTTGCTGTTACAAATACACAAGCCATGGATGTTGAGTCCCTTTATTTTGATCTCGTAACAAATGATCCATTATCAAGTTCTAGTCTGGCATCAAGAAGCCACTTCGAATATATCTTGATTCGCCATTACCTAATGATGATGATGGTGAGTCCTTGAAACTTTTGCCTCATATGAACTGCCCATAAACTTGCTAGTATTTTGCTTCTTACATCACTAGCAGATTTGTTAAGGGATTCATAGCATGTTATTTCTTGTTTTATGACTGAAGCAACCATTTCAATAATATAACATTGCCATTTTTATGATGAATTCTTGGTTTTGTATGATTTGATTTAATTTGATGTATTGTAATATTTGTTCTTTTAAAGAGTGCTTTCTTCAGATCCATTGGAATTTGGAGATTGGCGTTGATGCCATTCTCCTAATGAGGTTATAAAGAAATTCTCCACAACATCCGAAGGGGGATGATGTCATTACTATTCCCTAAAAGAAGAATGGTACTAGTGCCATTTCCTCACCACTTTGTTTGAGGTTGTTGAAAATGGATCTAGTGCCATTCTCTTCATTTCCTAAAAGTTTTAGAATCTTTGCAATGGATTTTTATTGTGTTTAAAGTGCTCCATTGAGAACCCTCATGATGTGGAGAATGGCATTAGTGCCATGGATAAATGTACAAGTGTAGTTCTCTCCATAAGGTGAGAGAGAATAGCACTTTGTGTAGTTCTTTATGGCACAACTATCATTCTCGACTACATCATAGGGAGAATGGCACTAGTACCATTCTCCACAACCACATAGGAAGAATGGCACTATTTCCATTCTCCATAACCTTAGAGGGAGAATGCCACTACTATATTGTAAATATAATGAATGAATTTGTTAAAATTACACTACACAGGAATCATTGATCATGGAAGGAGACCCATGCAATGTGTTATGCATATCCATTGGTTATCATTTCCATAATTGGGCATGCACATTTTCTTACTACGCGGCATGCATGAGTGTTACAAGGTTGGCATTGGGATGCTTCTATCCTATGTGTATGTCCTTGATGAATATGAAAATTTACATGGAATTTTATCCCTTTAAGGTCTATGCAAAGTTTCATAGCCATTAAATATCATTTGCATATGGTTAGGCATGCATATCATTCTCAACTACATCATAGGGAGAATGGCACTAGTACCATTCTCCACAACCACATAGGACACTAGTACCATTCTCCACAACCACATAGGAAGAATGGCACTATTTCCATTATCCATAACCTTAGAAGGAGAATGTTACTAATATATTATAAATATAATGAATGAATTTGTTGAAATTACACTACACAGGAATCATTGATGCATGGAAGGAGATCCATGCAATGTGTTATGCATATCTATTGGTTATCATTTCCATAATTGGGCATGCATATTTCCTTGTTTCTCACTACGTGGCATGCATGAGTGTCACAAGATTGGCATTGGGATTCTTCTATCCTATGTGTCTGTAAGGCCTTGATGAATATAAAAATTTACATGGAATTTTATCCCTTTAAGGTCTATGCAAAGTTTTATAGCCATCAGATATCATTTGCATGGTTAGGCATGCATATTTTCTTATTTCTCACCACGTGTCATGCATGAGTGTCAAAAAATATGCATCAAGATGGTTCTATTGTATCTGTGTGTCTTGAATAGGTATGAAAATTTTAAAGAGGCTTAGGACCATGAAAGGTATCATATCCATTAAATACGATTCATGGTGGGCATGCATATTTTCTCACCATGCGTCATGCATGAGTGTTAAAGAATACGCATTAGGGTGCTTCTATCCTATGTGCCTATATTTGACAGGTATAATGCTTTTCATAGGACTTAATATTGCCCACATTAAGGCCTGTTCAAATTATTATATCCATCAGATATCATCTTCATGCTTGCATATTTATTTTTTCATGTTTCTCAATTCATGTCATGCATGAGTGTCAAAAAATATGCATCGACATGCTTCTATCCTATGTGCGTATCTCAAATGGGTATGAAACTTTGGAAGAGACTTAATATTGCCTAATTTGAGGCCCATGCAAGGTATCATACCCTATTGATGGACCAGTTCACTCACCCACGACCAACTTAAAGGTATTTGATGCTTGGTGCTACCGAACCCTATGCAGTGCTCAGTGAAGATGCTTGCTCTTGCAATCCGTTAGTGCAGCTTGCTTGGGTGAAAGAATAGATGCCAACATTAAACACTCAAAGCTAGGGGAAAGTTTTTGAAGGGAAAAACCATATGATGATGGGAGAGCCTAGTTCACATTACTTAGGAAAAGCAATACTGAATGCACAACACCATAGATGAATAGACAAGGAAATAAACTTGTACTGATATAAACTCTTTACAACCAAGATGCCTTGGCTTTCAATGAACAATCAATAACAGCTTCCTAAGTTATGTTGTGTCAGCAAGGGGTTAAGGGAGAATGGCTCAAGGATAGACAAACCTCGCAAAGTTGAGGCATGCAAGGGAAGTCTGATGGCACTAGCCGGAGGCTCCACTATTCCGCTAGTTTTCTACTCATACTATCACCACTATTGCTCAATGGGTGTTTACTATTTCTTCTTAGTGTCTCCATCTGTCCTTTTAGTAGAATCTTCATCTACCAATAGCTCCTCTGAGGTATCACCCTTAGCTACCCCCTTAGATGAATTTTTTAGTGCCAGTTGGATGCCCTCATCATCGTTCCCCTCTAGAAGCTGTTCATTCTCCTCATTACCTTGACTAACATGATAATTTTGCTCCTTCGCGCCCTATTCTCCCAAGCACTATTCATCATCTTTTGCTCTTGATGGGCCCACTCTAGGTGCTAGAATTATATGTGGCCACTGTGCCTGGCCAGTCATCGTAATGTAGCATGCAGAGGTGGGGACTGAGCTTGCACTGGGTCTGTTCCTTGATAACTGCCATTGATTGGGACTTGAATGACTTCTCAAAAGTTGTGAATACTATAGTCACTGCAAGTTCATTCTCTAGAGCTGCCACCAATCGAGCTACATACTACTGTGTAACATAACCCATGCTTTTCTTTAGGCTAATGAACTTAGATAGAAACCTGGATATTGTCCTTAGTTCCTCATTGAATGCCTTACTAAATTAGGTAGCCCTATAAGCTTGAATAGCTATCCTCATTATGGTAAGCATTCCACCATTAAGAAGAGGCTAGCTGTCCTGGATTTGGGTGTGCCTTGAATCAAAACACCTCCTCTAGCAATGTTGTTTTCGGACGAACATGGAAATTGTCAACAATGATGCTATGGTCCACAACATCCTAAGAATCTAGTATTTATTCTACCAAAGCTTCATCCCATGCCTGCTTCCATGGTAGATAGGAAAACTTAGGTAGGAGTTTCTTACTTCTCAAAATTCTCCTGATAATCTTGTTGGCTAAAATCTTCAATGGGATGTGGAGGCAACACGTGCTTGCACCTCTTCTGGTGGTCTATGCGGTCTCTATGCTCCTCCATGGTAGCAAACAATACAAGAGGATGATTGAAGGTGAGGATGATGGAAAAGAGTAGAAAATAAAGGAAACTATTTGGCATAATAGAAGCAAAAGGGCTATTGTAAGGGACAGAGACAAGAAGACTGTAAGAAATTACAATAGCAAATGACGAAGACCCAAAACCAAATGTATCCAAATGGGGTCTAAAATTGGGCGACCCATCACTTGAATGGCTACATGATTAAAGTGGAGTACCCCTTTCTTGGATATGATTATCTTGAATTAAGGCCCCCATAACGTTCAAACTACCATGTGTTGGCATGCAGTGTATCTCTTCCACTATCACTAAATAGCTAACCAGCACCGTGTTGGCATAAAATTCACCGAGGCATTATTAATTGAGTAACTTGCATCTAAGTTTTTCATGATCAAGGAACCCACTACTCGGTAGGGCTTCACTTTACTCCCATTATACAACTCGGGGAATACATTCCCTTGTAGATGTTCGAATTGTATTGTCCCATTGGAAAAAACTTCAGTTAGCCGATAGGGATCGTTCCAACCAAGTTTGAATTTTTTTTAAAGGGGTCCTAGCATGGCATTATATAATATATTGTATGAGCATACCCTTCTTCAAATGGTTAGGCACAATATGTCTATCATGCCATTCCTTTCTCTTGCATTATATCACCTACTGTGACAAGGTTGCTGAAAGGCGTAATTCATCTAGGTGGCTTAGCTGTTGCAATCGCCCATTGATTGAATATGATTCATCCAAGTGATGCTCAGTAGTGATACAAGGACTAGGGATAATAAATTTTAAGGGGACTATTTCTTCCAAGACAAAGGCCATACTGAAAGGAGTAAATTTATAGTGACTTCATAAGCAGTTCGGTATGCCCAATGTGCGGAATGTAGTTTAGTATCCCAATAATTGTTAGATGATTGCATTGTTTTTGTGAGAATAAGCTTGAGGGTCTTGTTCATTAACTCAGATTCACCATTTCCACAAGGATAATAAGTGGTTGAAATTGTATCCATGATTTTGAATTTAGTCTTGAGCGACTACACAACGTCATTGAGAAAATGTGAACCCTGACCACTAACAAGCTGTATAGGACATCCATATCTGCAAATGATAATTTCAAAGATAAACTTGGAAGTGTTCCAAGTTGAGTTATCTCAAAGTGCCTTAGCTTCAGCCCTCTTAGTACCATATCCAATAGACACAATAATGTATTTGTTCTATGTGAACCTGGTAGGTTTCAAGGGGCCAACAAAATCCAATCCCTATCTTTAAAAAGCTTCCCCAAGGAAAGTAGGTTGCAATGGTATAGAATGATTTGGCAATAACTGTCTAGTGCACTAGTGGCAAACATCACAATGCATATCCTTATTTTGAGCATCCTTAAACAAGGTTTCCCATCATAATCCTATCTACAATACTTTTCTTTCAGTTAGCTCTCCTTGAAAATGTCCTCCTGAAAGACCCAAATAATCTTCCTATAAAATGATTGCTCACTTGTGTGGCATAACTCAATGATGAAGAACACCTTTGGCACACTAACAATAGAGTTTAAAATGTACTTTCATGCCTTCAAGGCTAATTGTCTATGCTTGTCATGAGGCATTATCTCAGGAAATGTACCCTTACACAAAATAATGCCATAGCATATTCATGCTCACAATAGTCAACTACAAAGAGTTCAACATTTAGAAGTTTAGTAGCAACACCTTGAGTATCTTTCAGGGTAGGTAGTCTAGACAAATAGTCAGCTCCATGAGTTTTCTTGCATTTATGTATAATTTTAAAATTGAACACTTGAAGAAGAAGCATCGAATGCAGAAGGCACCCTTGAATAATAGTCTTGTTGATCAAATAAAGCAATGCCTGATGCATCATCCACATATAACAAAAAAGGATTGCCAAGTAAATAGTGTCTTAGTTTTTGCACACTGAATATTATACCCAAAGCTTCTCTCTTAGTGGTACTATAGGTGGACTCAGTGGGCATCAATAAGTAATTGGCAATTTCTTCGCCAATATGGTTCCTTGAATGCTTGGAGTGCCCAAGGGATGGAAAAGTCCCATTATAGAGCTCAAGGTGCTTATTTCAAGAGTACGTGACATAAATGGGTGATTAATGGAAGTAATGCTCTTCATGAGATGTTCGAGTGGTTCTATCGTGGTATAGTTCGGTCCTCCTGTGCAAGGAATAAAGCTTTGCAAACGGAGTTAGCCCAAGCAGTTCGTCAACTCAAATGAGTAAAAGAAGGCATTCATGGATATCTTCGCAAGCTTGCAGAAAACATATCCCACACCGTCTTAGGAGATAGTAATATTTTTTGTAATCCTCTCTTCCTCTTCATATCCACTGACTGCCAAAGTGTACTTGGACAGATCTATAATTTCATCAAAGGCTGTATACAACACAGGCCTTCATAAAATTATAAATCTCATGTACACTTAGGAGATAGTAATCCTCTTTGTTATCCTCTCTTCCTCTTCATCTTGTCCCCTTTATTGTTGAACTGTACTTGGAAACATCTATAATTTCATCAAAGGCTAGCACACAACACAAGTAATTTTCTGTTGTGGCTAGATTGGGCGTTTCTTTTCATGTGCCATCAGAGTAGATTAGTTTATCCATAGAGGATAAAAATCAAAAGCAGCTAATCAAAGCCATGTCTAAAAATTCCTAACTAGTTCCTACTGGGAGTCAGTCCCTATGCTCACATGCAGTTTCATATAATCACATTTCCTAAAGCCCGACCATCTTCAAATCAATGAGCAGATTTTAGAGTGTTCAGAGGTATTGGCAAATTGTTCAATAGGCAAATTGCACATCATTTCCTTTTGCACTCACATGCCTTCATTGTAAAGCCCTTATAAGCTATTATTTTGGCATTTGAGCACATTATTTGAGCCTTGTAAAGCTTCTCGACTATTCTCGACATCATTTGCCACGTAAGCCTTGTAACAGATTGGAATATATTGCAATTCTATCTTCAATGTGCTCATATTGCACTTGATTTAGACAGTGTTTTTCACAAGCACTTTGAGTACTATTTTGCATCATGTCTACTACTAGCAACCTCAATTTGGAGGCATCTACAAAGTTAAGACAAAGCACACTATCATACACATAGTTATTCATGCAATCATCTATCGATCAACCAAGTAAGGGCTTTTGTTCTCCAATCACAAAATCCAAAATAGTTCAAGGATGTTTTCAAAGAAACAATTAAAATACAACACAAGCAAGATTAAAAGAATTAGCTCACTTCACTTCGAGCAACAAGCAAGTGAGGTATAATACTTGAGAGACGAGAAGTCCGGTATAAGACTTGTGAGAAGAGATCCTCAAACTCAAAAAAATGCAAGAAAATGACACCAAACCCTATTAGTGATGCGCATCATATATAGGAATAAGTAACAAAGTGTCAACAGTAGCACATAAATGAAAAGAAAAGATCAATCAACAAAGTCAAATATGAACCGGTTCACTCACCCACGACCAACTTAAAGGTATTTGATGCTTGGTGCTACCGAACCGTATGCAGTGCTCTGTGAAGATGCTTGCTCTTGCAATCCGCTAGTGCAACTTGCTCGGGTGAAAGATTAGATGCCAACATTAAACACTCAAAGCTAGGGGAAAGTTTTTGAAGGGAAAAACCATATGATGATGGGAGAGCCTAGTTCACATTACTTAGGAAAAGCAATATTGAATGCACAACACCATAGATGGATAGACAAGGAAATAAACTTGTACTGATATAAACTCTTTACAACCAAGATGCCTTGGCTTTCAATGAACAATCAATAATAGCTTCCTAAGTTATATTGCCTCAGTAAGGGGTTAAGGGAGAATGGCTCAAGGATAGACAAACCTCGCAAAGTTGAGGCATGCAAGGGAAATCTGATGGCACTAGCCGGAGGCTCCTAATTGTGTCAATGTAACATGTTGTGCTTGGCTTCTTCATCTCCTTTGATAACCAACCTTCATTTGTGATGCTTGCCACCATTCCTCGACCCAACATCCAAAAAAATATTGTAGCATTTGCAACCTCAATCTCCAATCTGGAGAAACTGTGCTTTGCAATCCTTATTCAAGTCATTCCACGTGTACTATTCGGATCCTAGAGATCAAGCTGATCGTCTCTATGATGAAATGAATGAGCTCAACATTGCACTCTTCAATAAAGAGCCAAGAGTCATGCTCTAATGGAAATGTTAAACATCCAGCGGCCTATCAGAAACATCAAACTCTAGTAGTCCAGAGCCAGTGATGAATAACATGTGGCAATATTTCCTAAGCCCTTCTCCTCCAAGCTGCCAATCAGACAATCAAAATGTAGATGATTTTCTCCACAACAAAAACACTTGATTTGGGATGTATCTATTTTGTCTTTACCATTCTTACCTTTGTCCTTCTGCTTAGGATGTGGTGGCTTACCATCCTGCTTAGGATGTGGTGGCTCACCATTCGAGGGCCAAACATCATTTGTCACTTACTCTTGTTGATTTTTACCATTGAACCAACATTCTGAGTCATCATGCCCAAACTTGGTACATGTATTACAATACTTGGTTTTGCATTCTTCTTCCAAGTTTCCACCATTAGAATACTTATTAAACCATTTCTCATTATTACCCGATTTTCCTCCAATGCTCAATTTCTTTAAGGCCTTCTTTAGCTCGGTCTTGAGCTTATCTTTCTTTGCTAGCATCTCCTTGATGTTGATATCAGCATCTTTCTTCTTTGCCTTGCTCTTTATGCCCTCACTCTTTTCTAGAGAAATAACTCGATTTAGCAACTCTTCATAAGACTTATTATCTCCAACTTTTGCAGGTCTACCTGAGTGCACCTTGTGATCAGCCAGGCTTGTATATACTTATATTTGGTATAGTACTTAAGTGATTGATAAGAGCTCACATCCTAAGCTTAAAGTCTAGGATGGACCCTCCTTTTTTTTAATTTTATCTCACTTAGATTTTTGTGAACATCTTCTTTATTAATCTCCTGTCTAAACTTCTGTAATGCTTTAGACATCATATGCCAAAGAGGAAAATATCCAATTGGAAACTAGTTGAATCATCTCTAAGCATTTTTTACTAGAGTCAATGGGAAATAGTCCATGTATTCCTCATCTGCCATGGCACCATTGATGAGCTCGCAAGAAACTCTACAAATGGCTATATGGGTCTTCATCATCAGTACCTTTGAAGTTTTGAAATTTTACCTTAATGTTGGTGCTAGACTGAGACTTCTCTGCTCATTCCAGAGCCAGTTCCATTCTACTTGCTCCATACCCAAGGTAGATATGTCTTCCCCTTAGAAAGATAGAGTCATTGGTATGAGGTCATTTTCGTCCAACTGACAACTGATTGGTTATACTATCCTCAAACCTAAGGGGTGCAAATCATTGTATGTCTATAGGCCAAGTAAAATTTCTGTCCATTGTGAGGGCAACTCAAGAAAATTGCCTAAGCTATGCCCCATTCACTTTCTTAGGTATTTGGTGGCAAGAACCCTTAGTAATAGCTTCCTAACCTAGCAAGCTCATGTGAGAGGAAGAGTGCTCATCACAACACACTGCTCTATATCCCTATTATTACAAATCCTTTTTTTGCTAACTAAGTAAATCTCCTTCTAAAAGATATAATGCTCGTTGTACCACACTGCTACTTGCTATTAGTTGGCTGCCTACAATCATCTGTGCCTCTAATTGTGAGTGGTCCTCAGTCCAAAAAGTTCCACTGCTTCCACTTCCCCCAAGCAAGGTAGCACTTGGTAGTCTAGAACCACACTCATGTGGTGGCCTTAACTTGCACTATTATTTGCCCTAACTTGAGGGCCAAAATACCCTTTGCATAGTTGCACATACATATTTCCTTGTTTCTCACCACGCATCATGATTGAGTGTCAAAAAATACGCATCGAGATGTATCTATGCTATGTGTATGTATTTGAATGGTATAAAACTTTGTAGGAGCCTTAATATTATCCATTTTAAAGATTTTCATGGCTGGGTAGACATATTTTCTTGTTTCGCATCCCATGCATCATGCATGTGGATCGAAAAATATGCACCATGTTGCATCTATCTCATGTGTGTGTTGATGAAGGCTATGATAATTTTTATGGGATTTAATATCAACCATTGTAAGGCTTGTACAAAGCATCATCCCCATCAGATATGATTTGCATGGTTGGGCATGCATTTTTTCTTATTTCTCACCACATGTCATGCATGAGAATGAAAAAATATGCATCGGGGTGCTTCTATCCTATATCGGTGTCTCCAATGTATTTGATTCATTGAAATGCCCTAATATTACTATTTTAAAACTTTGATAGAGTATCATATCGATAGAATACAATTTGCATGATTGGGCATGCATATTTCCTCGTTTCTCAACACCAATTGTGAACAGGTGTTGAAAAAATGCATCAGGATGCTTCTATTGTATGTGCATGTCTTTAATGGCTATGAAACTCTATACATGTTTCTCACAATGCATCATACATGAGTGTCACAAAACATGCATTGAAGTGATTCTATCCTATGTGGATGTCTTTGATAGGTATTAAACTTTGTAAAAGTCATAATATGACTAGTTTAATGTCTATTCAAAGTTTCATAACCATTGGATATTCTTTTCATGGTTGTTATGCATGTTTTCTTATTTCTCACCCTTTGTTAGGCATGAGTGTCAAAAAATATGCGTTGGGTACTTCTAACATATGTGCATATCTCTAATAGATATTGAACTTTACATGGGCTATAATCTTGTCCACTTTGAGACTTGTGCATAGTTTCATACCCATCAAGTAGCATTTGCATGGTAGGCATGCCGTGCATCTCCTTGTTTCTCACCTCATGCCATGCATGTGTATCTAAAAATACACATTGAGATGATTCTATCCCATGTGTGTGTCTTTAATGGTATCAAGGAGCCTTAATCTTACCCATCTTAGACTCCTAAAAAGTATGATACCCATCCGAATCATGTTCGTGGTTGGGCATGCATATTTCCTTGTTTCTCACCATGTACCATGCATGAGTGTTTAAAAATATGCATGGGGATGCTCCTATCCTATGTACAATTGTCATATGGATATGAAACTTTTCACATGACTTTATATTACTCAATTTAAGGATTATACAAAGAGTCATACTCATCAAACATCATTTTCATGGTTGCACATGTATTTTTCCTTGTTTTGCTCAATATGCATCATGCATGAGTGTCAAAAAATATGCATCGAGGTGCTTCTATCCAATGTGTGTCTTTGATGGGTATGAAACTTTAAATGTTACTTATTTTTACCCACTTTGAGGACCATGAAAGGCATCATATCCATCATATATCTTTTGCATGGTTGGGCATGCATTTTTCTTGTTTCTTACAATGTATCATGCATGATTGACCCAAAAACAAATCAAGAAGATTCTATCCAATGTCCTGTCTCTGATGGGTATGAAACTTTTCATGGGTCTTAATAACAGCCACTTTGAGGATTGTGCAAGTTATCATACCCATGAGATTTTGTTTGCATTCTATATTTCCATATGTGCATGAGCCCACAAAAGTGATAGGTTGTACTTTTTCTTCTAAGAGGTTAAAGATGTAAATATTAGGGGAACATAACTTTATATGATCTTGCCTTTGATGACTTTTTATAAAACAATTGCATTGAGTACCTATTAGCGATTGTGATTTCATTTAAATGATTGTAAAATGGAAGAAGCCTACAAGAAATAAACATTCCAAAAGTCATAGTGATTGTTTGAGGTTGGTAAGAAATGGCAATCACATTGAAGAGTTTGTCAATCATTAGACTATAAGAAGCCTCGAGTCACGAAGGTAGAACTATAAGAAAATCTTGGTGTCTTATAAGAGCTACAAGCTGCATTTCTCTCATATGCCTCTTGGCAAAAAACAATATGGTAGCAATGAGATACTATAGAATTACTCCATGGAGAGACCTTAGTCTCTTGAATTTCTTCAAGGGACTTGGTTTCTCATGTTCCATATGTGCCAAATGACTAAAGCTCTCACAATTTGCTAAATGGAATAAAGAAGATCATTGAGACACCCTTTATCTCCCAACAAAGCCATCTTCCATGATAGTCTTATAAAAATAGCATAAGATTCCAAATCTTTGTAGATTCTCCAAGTTCACCCTCTCATTGGCCTTTTGCAAAATAACTCTCAACACGAGTCTATCCATAGACATCCATTTCCCTAGCCTTGAAGAGCTTGACATGCCCTATAAAACAATTTGAGAAATGCCTCAATTCGAGTCTAAAGAAAAAATTTATGTCTCCATGAAGTTAACCTTCCTCCCTACATGTGGCTTGCACCACATGTGGTATCCTAAAATGTTTTTCAAACCATTTTCTTTCAAAAAGTGATTTGGCCCTTTACTACACATTGTTGTGCATGCCCTTACTCTTCAAGTCATGTAGCATCTATAAAGCCAAAGCATGCTGGCCTCCCAACTCTAACAAATGCTCAAAGTGCAGGTCAACTACAGCCTACAAACATGATACAACATGGACCAAGTATTAGAATGATTGAATGAATATATACAAATGCAAATCAAGATGGGACTAGTGACAATTAAAGTTAGATGCACATGCTTGGGCATCAAACAAGTCATTCTCAGCATGTTCGGTGTCTAAGCATGCTAGGGTCTTAGAGAGATGTTCAATTGTCAATTGCAGCTCAAACATCCTCTTTATATCTATAGAGTCTAATTGCAAGGAACATAACTCAATCTTTGCTTCCTCCTTCTCTGCTCTAAGTTGCTTCACAACTACACTTACACTTTCCCAACTCCTCTTCTTAACCATTGCATTTATTAATGAAGTGTTTGCCCTGTCCAATCAGTTTTAAGTTCAGCATCCAAGTGATTAATCAGAGAAATAATTTTTTCCCTCTGCATGCGGGTGGCAAACAAGCATACGACCCCTATTTTTCTTGCCATGCCCTGTAAATTGTCTCCTTGATATGGGGATTTCTTCAGGACACCCCTTCTCATTTGCTCCAGGGATATCATCCTGAAAGTAATATTCCTCATCATCATGGATTGCAGAACTTTCTTCATTATTTCTCTTCCACTTAATGTGTGGCTCTCAAAATAGCCACTTTTCTTTAATTCCTCGACATGCTGCTCTGCAAAAATTGCCCATGCAAAATTGACTGAACTTCCCTGGTCAATCGCAACCAGATTAAATTGATTTGTGTACGCCCTTGCAAAGGCCATTGTAACCTCCATATTAGTAGGGCATTGTTTTTGGTACACTGTATTGTGGAAAAGAAGAAAATCCCTATATGCTTCAGGACGAACAGTGCTACACTTAATTCTACATACAAATCTCTAGGAGTTTTACACATGCCGAATCACTCTCTCTTGGACAGATCACCCTCCTTTAAGTTTTTTGATCCATTCCCATCAAACTAAGTCCATATTCAGTGTGAAAAGCACAACCTTGTTTGCTTTGGATACTCCAATTTGGGAGCTTTCCATCGCCCTGAACATAGAATAAATGATGTGGAGATGAGACAGAGAGAAAAAACAAAACTCTAGGTATGGAAAAAGGACAAACTAGTAGTAGAAGAGGCTTGCATGTCGACTCTCCTCTTTGGAGGGGTTGTGTCTTTTGCTTCTTGTCCTCTCCTATGCCTCCTTCCTCTTTTTATTTGGCAGTCTTCTTTAGAGTTGGAGTTGGAGGTGGCTTTGGCTTCTCTCGTAGTAGCAGCTTTCTCTTTTCTCTTGTTAGTCATCTTCAGAGCTGGAGATGGAGGTTTGAGCTTCTTTCAAACATGTTTTCTCTTGTGCTTCCTACCCTCCCTAAAGTTGTGGAGCCCATGCTCACCACTCCTTCCCTTCCTAGCCATGATGATCAAGTTGTGCAAGCATGTCACCCATTACAGAATTTGCACTTTCTAACTTTACTGATGACTAAGCCACCCAAATGTCATTCAACTTCACTTAGATTCAGTTGAGAGCAAGGACATGCAAGGCCATGCCTTGTTATGATTAGAATACATACTCTGAAACATTATTTTATAAAATAAAAATATCAAATGAATATGAATCATTCTCAAATGTGTGTGCTTTCAACTCATGCTATCTTGTCAATGCTAAAAAGCACAAAAAGTGTAGTGGGTTAACGTGCTTTGACCCATGTAATGTGCTGCCCAAATGTCATTCAACTTCACTTAGATTCAGTTGAGAGCAAGGACATGCGATGCCATGCCTTGTTATGATTAGAATACATACTCTGAAACATTATTTTATAAAATAAAAATATCAAATGAATATGAATCATTCTCAAATGTGTCTGCTTTCAACTCATGCTATCTTGTCAATGCTAAAAAGCACAAAAAGTGTAGCGGGTTAACGTGCTTCGACCCATGTAGATGCAACCAAGCCTCTATCAGCTAGAGCTTGTTGAGGGAGCCTCACCTCTATAGTTTAAGTCATCCGTAGCTATGGGTAGGTCATCAACTATGGGAAGCAGTTTGGAGATTGTCATATGGTTGCATGTGTTGGTTGCCTAGGTAATGGTAATGAAATTAAAACAATTTTGGTAATGGAAACAAAAGAGAAAACTACTATGAAACATTACAAAAAAAGCAAGAGGTGTGAAAATTGCAAAAGGTTTGTAGAATGCATGATCGTACAAACAAGTTTTGTATTTATAAGTCATAGCAAGCATCATTTATATTGAAGAGGGGATTCTGCAAACTTGTCACCCTCCAACAAGGTGAACGTGGTGAGAACCAGCTTAAACCTTAGTTGGGAAGACAAGTGCCATAAACACCCCTCCCTTGTTATCAAGGTCACAATAAAAATAATCACTTAACAATAAACTTATAAAGCTTTAATGTAAACCTACAATTGTGAAGTTGACTAGAGTGAGTGTGTGCTTAAAGGAAGGCCTTGTAAAGGCAAAGAATTTTGGAGAATTATAGAGAGAAATTTATGAGGAAGAACTATCTATAATGGAAAAAGAGGGGGGGGCGGGAAGGGAGGGTTAGAGGGTAAAATAGGGAGAGGGCCATGTGAAATTTTTAAGTGGATTTAAATAAAAGGTTAATGGTATTAAATGCAAGGGGGCACTAGAGAGAAATACAATGTTAGGATCACAAAAGGTGGGGAGGGTAAGAGAGAGTTAGTGTTGATCATTAACAAGATAAGGGTGAATTAGAAGGGGTATTGAAAATAAAGGTTAAGGGGAAGAGAAATAAATAAAAAGTATTAAAGAAGAGAAAATAAAAGAGGGGTGAATTTAGTTGTAAAGAAAGAGGAATAGGAAAAATAAAGCTAGGAAAAGGTTGCCAAAGTATAGTATAAAAGTGATGGTGGGGAAAAAACAAGTAAAGAATCTAAGTGAGAAACTAAAAATAAACTTTAAGGGAAATAATAGATAGAAACGAATTGGTAGGGAAAAGATGGAAACAAGGGGGAATAAGGGGACAATAATCTATGGAGTTTGAGGATTCCAAGGAAAAGATCGACAACAAGCTCGACCCATCTATCACCGATGCCATCTTTACCATACTCATTGGGTAAAATCAATTGCATCACACATCACTTGCAAACTCAACCATAACTCAAGGTTACATAATCAAATCAATTCAAGGTAGTTGGTAAACCTCCGGCAACAAGGGCCAACAACATAGTCTAGAGCAATGACGATGAGATCATTGTGTGTGTAGAGTAGCGACAAGGTTCCACTTATAATACCTTGATCTTAAAAGTTGGTATGGTGAATCTAAAAGGATGAGGATATCCAAAATCCTCTCTAGAAAAGATCTGATCATACTTGCAAAATCAAGATCTAGAGAGACAAAGACTAAAAATAGAGAGACAAAGACTAAACCTAGAGAGAAAAAGACTAAAAGTCTACACATTTTGAGATACCCTACAAAAAGTGTAGAGACCCCAAGAGGTTCCCTACAAAAAGTCTAGAGAATCTTGCCCAAGAATTCTCCTACAAAAGAGGCCCACACTTAAGGTGCTTTACAAAAAGTGTAGAGACTCTTACCCAAGAAGTCTCCTACAAAAGAGGACCCACCCTTGAGGTTCCCTATTAAAATTGTAGAGACTCTTACCAAAGAGGTATCTTACAAAAGATGTGCCACCAAGAAGTCCCCTACAAATTGTGTAGAGACCGACATGTATAAATCTCTCTCATCCATGCTCCCATACACTATCGTATTCTAGCATGTCCTTACCCTTACATCTCCTCCTCCCACCTCCTCCTCTTCCTTAAGGACACGTGCAATCAAGTGCAAAATGAAGACAAGGTTCAAGTAAATCAAGGGGCTATATGCAATAGGAAGAGTGGTTAGGGAGATGGTAAAAGGTAAAGGGTAAAGGGGATAAAGGCAAAGGGGATAAGGGGAATTAAGAAGAGAAAAATAAAAAATAAAGAAGGAAAGGGGGGAATTTTTAACATAAGGAGGACATGTGTGGTTATGGTGATGATGAGGTGTTGTGGACAGCTGAGGTGGCATGAACAGTCGAGCAATACTCTACAAATCAAGAACGAGGGTTTAGGGAAGGTAGGTGTTGCGAAGATTTTGGTGGTGAGAACGGGAGCCATAGGCTACAGCAAGGGGCCAAGCGGATGAGGCAGTGAAGTAAGCAATCAAACAACTGGATGTGTAGGCACAGTGACATAGGCAGTGGGATAGCTGACTTGTAGTAGGCACATAAGAGCTATGGAGAGGGTCAACAAGCTAGAGGTAGCATGGGGGCAACGATCAACATAGGAAGGGGGGTGCATTAAATACGGTGTGGAGTACACGGGAGGGAGGTTGAGACATCAAGGTAGGGGGGTTTGTTTAGTTGGGGTGTTTTTTTACCACCCATCATGCATAAGGGCTAAAATACACACATCAGAGTTTTTTATTTAAATGTGCAAGTCTTTCAAATGACATGGCACTTTTTTTAGGCTTTAAAATCACCCACTTAAAGGCCCATGCAAAGTATCGTGCCCTTAGAATATCAATTGCATGGTAAGGGATGCATTTTTCCTTGTTTTTCTCATCCATCACCCATCATGTACAGAGTCAAAAATCATGCATCTAGTGTCTCATTCAAACCTACGATTCTTTGATGGTGGAGACACTACTTTTCAAGGGCTTGAATCTTTTTCAAGAGATTTAATCCCTTTCTCTTTAAGGTTGTTCAAAGTATCCTACCCATTGGAGATGATTTACATGGTCGGTGATGCATTTTTCCTTGCTTTTCATTACCAGTCATGCATAAGGGTAAAAAAACATGCATCAGGTGCCTCATTCAAAAGTGTGAGTCTTGGATGGCCATGATACTCTTCAAGAGCCTCAATATCACCTAATTTAATGCTTTTAAAAAGTATCATGCCCATCTGATGCATTTGCATGATCAAGGGCTTATTTTTCCTTATTTTTCACCACTAATCATGCACAAGGGTTAAAAAAAGTCGCATCAAGAAGAGTCTTTTGCACGTGCAAGTATTTTATGGGAGTGATAGTATGGGACTCAATCTCACCTACTTTAATGACCATACAATGTATTGTTCCCATCAAATATCATTTTAATAGTCAAGGACGTAGTTTTTCTTGTTTTTCACCACCAGTCATGGATAAGGGTTAAAAAAGTTGCATTGGGGTGTCTCATTCAAATGTGTGAGTCTTTGATGGGCACAATACTTTTTACAAGCCTCAATATCATATACTTTAAGTCTTATACAACGTATCATGTCCATTAGATAGCATTTACATAATCGGGGATACATTTTTCCTTGGTTTTCACCACCCATCTTGTACAAGGTTTAAAAATCATGCATCAAGATGTCTAAATAGGCCATAATATCACTAAATATAGTTACCAAGCAAAGTATCATGCCCATTGGAAATCATTTCCATGGCTAAGGATGCTATTTTTCATGGTTATCACCATCGATCATGCACAAGGGTAAAAAATCATAAATCAAGGTGTGTCATTCAAACTTATGAGTCTTAAAAGGAAACCATACATTTAATGGATCTTAATATTGCTCTTTTTAAGTCCCTACAGAGTACTATGACCATTGGATACCATTTTCATGGTTGGCGATGCATTTTCATTATTTTGTCAACACCCATCATGCACAAGGGTCAAAAAACACACATTGATTGGCTTATTTGAACATGCAAGTCTTGGATCAACACGATACTTTACGATAGACTCAATATCCTTTATTTCTAGGCTAGTGGAAAGTATGATGGCTGTCGGATATGGTTTGCATCATCAGGGATGCATTTTTTTCTTGTTTTTAACCACTGATCATGCACAAGGGTAAAAAAAGTTGCATTGGAAAGTCTCACTCAACTATGTGAGTCTTTGATGGTGACGATACCTAGCATAGGCCTCAATATCAAAAAATTTAAGGCCCATGAAAAGTATCATAACATTTACATATCATTATCATCATCAAGGACACATGTTTTTCTCGTTTTTCACCACCCATCATGCACAAGAGTCAAAACAATTGTATCGGGATGTCTCATTCGAACGTGTGAGTCTCTGATTCATATGATACTTTACATGAGCCTCAAACGAAGGGGCAAATTGATGTGTGTGTGTGTATGCCTATGGGCTTGGAGTCCTATGCAAGGAGTGTGTGAGTGTAGGTGTGCTAGAAGGTTCTAATGACTCATTAGTTAGGTGTGCTAGATTGGTGTGATGTGTGAGTGATCATCAGAGGTGACTGATTGAGATAATCATGGAGATGATTGTGGATCTGGCCCCTGGGATCTACCAACATGGAGACAGTTGCCTATATATGTAACCACTCTTTGAATAAAGCTTTACATTTGTGCCTCATTTAATGGTCCAAGAATGAGGAGAAACTATAGAAAAACTAGTCAAGTTTTTCAAGAAGACATGGTCTTTAGAGGCAGAGAAGATGCTGCTGCCCCTAGAGGTGTGAAGCTTCTTTTGGTCTGAGACTTACACTGAGTCTTCTACTCCCAAGGACCATTAATTGCACAAAAAATGCCCTCTGGTTGATGCTTTGTGGTGTGAGGTAGTTATCCTCCAAGGTTACTCTATTTTTGCAAGCATTTCTTGACTATTTTTTAAAAAATAGATGCTACACTAAATGCTAACTTGATGCTTGAGGAGTTCAAATTCAAATCAGAGATTCAGAGATTTCTTTTTCAAATTAGAGAATGCTCTTTGAAGTTTGGTTGATGTTGATTTCTTGATAAAATGCCAAACTCTCAATCTTCTTCAAGTGCCAAGAAGACTACAAAGACAAAGTACAAGGGAAAGAAGACCCTAGTTAAGAGGTTATGGGAGAAGCCAACTAGTTATGCATATGCCAAACAATTAGGATTTTTTGAATTCTTATCTTGCAATTTGCATCTATATGGTGAAGGTGATTTCTTTGTTAAGAAAGATTGATCTTTTATAAAGGGAGACACTGTGATTAAATTGGTAAGACCTTCCCAAAATGGCTTCCAAACTAAAAATAGATAAGTTTGAAGGAGAGGCGTTTCACTTAATTCCCATGAAAGTATAGTGCCCATTGGATATCATTTTCATGGCCAGAGATGCTATTTTTCTTATTTTTCACCACACGTCATATGCACAATGAATAAAAAATCATGCATCAAGGTATATCATTCTAACCTGCGAGACTTCAATGGATATGATAATTTTAAAGGCCCTTAAGATCACTTTTTTAAAGTCTTGTAAAAATTATCATGCCCATTGGATATAATTTTCATGGTTAGGGACACATTTTTCCATATTTTTCACCACTCATCATTCATAAGGGCCAAAAAATAGGCATCATGGTGTCTTGTTCGAATGTAAAAGTTTAGGATGGGTATGATAATATGAAAGTGTCTAAATTTCAGTTATTTTGAATCCAATTCAAAGTATCATGCCCATTGGATATTGATAATTTGCATGGTTAGTGATACATTTTTTCTTATTTTTCTCTAGCTATCATGCACAAGGCTCAAAAAACTTACTTTGGAAATTCTCATTCACGCGTGCAAGTCTCTGATAGGAATGATACTTATAATAGGAATCAATATCAAAAATTTCAAGGTATGTGCACAGTATCACTCCCATCAGATATCATTTGCATGGTCATGAACACATTTTTTCATGTTTTTCACCACTCGCATGCACAAGGGTAAAAAAAGTTGCATCAGGGTGTCTCTTTTGAATGTGCGACTATCTAATGGACATGATACTTTAGAAGAGTCTTAAAATCACCCATTTTTAGGCTTGTGGAAATTATAATGGCAATAAAATATCATTTGCATGGTTTGAGATACATTTTTCCTTGGTTTTCACCACCCGTCCTATAGAAGGGTCAAAAATCATGCCTTAGGGTATCTCATTTGAACTTGCAAATCTCTAATGGGAAAAATACTTTTACATACCTTAATATCACCAAATTAAAGGCCCATAAAAATAATTATGTCTATTGGATATTATTTGCATGGTCGAGGACACTATTTTTCTTATTGTTCACCACCCGCCATGCATAAGGGTTAAAAAACCAGTGTCTCTTTTGAACCTGTGAGTCTTCGATGGGCATAATAATTTTGATGATACTTAATATAAATATATTTAATTCCCATGAAAAGTATCATGCCCATTGGATATTTGCATGGTCAGGGAAATACTTTTCCTTGTTTTTCACCACCACTTGTCATCTACAAGGGTAAAAAAACATGCGTTGGGGTGTCTCATTTGAATGTGTGAGTCTAATATGGACATGATACTTTGCACAAGCATCAAAATCAGCTACCTTAAGACCTTTAAAAAGTATTGTGCCCATTAGATATAATTTGCATGGTCAATGACATATTTTTCTTGTGTTTCACCACTCGTCATGCACAAGGGTAAAAAAATTTGTAGCGAGAAGTCTCATTTGAATGTGTGAGTACGATATCTTGAATGGGTTTAAATATCACCAACTCTAATACCCCTAAAAATTATCATGCTCATCAAATATCATTCCATGTTTAAGGATGCTTTTTTTCTTATTTTTCACCATCCGTCATGCACAAGGGGCAAAAAAGTTGCATCGGGGTGTGTCATTTGAACGTGCAAGCCTTTGATGGAAATGATACTTTTCAAGAGCCTCAATATCAACCATTTTAATCTCTAACCAAATTATTTCCTTAATTAGACATCATTTGCATGGTTGCAGATGCTTTTTTCCTTGTTTTTCACCACCTATCATGCAGAAGGATCCAAAAATGCACATGAGGGTGTCTCATTCGAATGTGTGAGTGTCTGATGGGCATGATACTTTGAACATGCTAAAATATCAACTAATTTAAGGTCTTTAAATAGTATCATTACTATCACATATCATTTGCATGGTCAGGGATGAATTTTTCCTTGCTCACCACTCGTCATGCACAAGGGTGAAAATTCACCCATCTAGGTGTCTGATTTGACCAAGTGAGTATTTGATGGGAACTATACTTTAAATAGGAATTAATATTACCCACTTTAAAGCCCATGAAAAGTATCATGACCATCAAATATATTTTGCATAGTCAAGGACACATCTTTCCTTATTTCTTGCCTCCCATCATGCATAAGAGTAAAAAAACATGCATCGGTGTGTCTCATTCGAATTTGTGAGTCTTTGATGGCAATACTATGCATGCTCATTACTATCACGCAATTTAAGTCTCGTGCAAAGTTTCAGTTCATCAAATATCATTTGCATGGTTGGGGACTCATTTTCCATGTTTTTCACACCATTTGTTATGCACGCATCGGGGTGGCTCATATGGGCATGATACTTTAAAAAAGCCTAAATATCACCCATTTTAAGATTAATGCAAAGTATCATGCCCATCAAATATCATTTTCATGGTTAGGAGTGCAATTTTCCTTGTTTCCCATCACATGTCATGCGTGAAGGTCAAAATACATGCATTAGCATGTTTCATTCAAATGTTTGAGTCTTAATGGACACCATACTTTGCATGAGCAGTCTTATTATTATCATGTAAATTATTTTTCCCTTTCGTTATCATTTGCATGGCTAGGAACACATTTTTCCTTGTTATTGTGTCAAAAAACATGCATCGAGGTGTTGCATTCATAGTTGAGAGTATCTAATGGGCAGGACACTTTACATAGGGATTAATTGCATCAAATTTAAGGCTCGTACAAAGTATCACGTCCATCAGATCTTATTAACATGGTCGGGGACATATTTTTCTTGTTTTCCCATCACTTATCATGCATGAGGGTCAAAAAACAAGCATCAAGGTGTATCTCCAATGGGCATGATACTTTGCATAGTACTTAATCTCACAAGGTTTAAGGTCGATGCAAGGTATTTTGCCCATCACATATGACTTTCATGGTTGGGTACACACTTTTCCTTGTTTTTCTCACCATGCACCATACATCGGGATAAAAAAACATGCATGTATGGTTTATGATATAGGATTTAAAGCTTAGCATTCTAGGGTTTAGATTATAGAGTTTAGGCTATAGGCTTAACGTATAGGGTATAGAGTTCATGATTTAGGATATATGGTATAGAATTTAGTATGTAAGATTTAAGCATGCTAAAGGTATTTGCAAAGTTTCATGAACATGCCTTATATAGAATCCATGAAAGGGGTTGGAAAACAAGATTGGCCAAGTCTATGCAAGGATTTATCATTTTTTTTCTTTAGAAAAAATAGATTTAAAAAAGAGACCATGGGTTGCAAGAGGGTAGGTAAAAAAGGGAATGCATGGAATGCAAAGAAGGGGAACGGAAGGAAGGGAGAGGGGAGGCAAGGAAGGGAAGGGAGGGAAAGCAAGGGGAGCGGAGTGGGGGAAGGAAAGGGAGGGATGGGGAAAGTAAGGGAGGGGAGGAGAGGGGAGGGGAGGGGAGGGGAGGAGAGGGACAGGGAGCAAGAAGCTTGAGTTCTAGGGAAGGGAAGGGAGATGAGGGAAATAAGGAGGGGTGCGAAGCTTGAATTATAGGGAGGGAGAGGGAGAGGAAGGAGAGTGGTTAATTTGAATTATTTATAGCTTTGTGGCCTATATATTGACTCTCACCCCTCCCATAACTCAAAGGAGGCTCTCCCTCCCACTCCCTGTCCCCCTCCCTTTTCCTTCCCCTTTCTCTTGCTCTCTTTTCTTCCTCCCCCCTACTCCTTCCCTTTGCCTTCCCGTCTCCCTCTCCCCTCATCCTTGCCCTCCAATATATGTTTGTGTATGTGTGTGTGTGTGTGTGACACACATATACATGTATATACATATATATATACATAAATATTCTTTAAAATATAAATCCATACTAGAGTAGATGCAAATTATATTCTTTTCTTGGTTCCATGTGTGAAGTCCTTGCTTAAAAAGGTACCAAGACTTTTTCAGCTCATCATCATTCAAAGGACTATTTTTGACGATGGCGGAGACCCAAATAGAGTCTAATCCCATAAAGAAGCCTTTTTAAGAAAAGAAGAAATGTGCTTTGATTTGTTCAAAGGCAGCCCATAATGATCACTAGAGTTGACTCCCCTTAGTTAAGAAAGGTTCAGGGTTAAAGATGGCTGATAGCATTGGGTAATTCCTCCATTTGGGAGCTCTCACCAGTCTGAGAAATTTAAAATTCTCGAGTAACAGGTTGGACCAGTCTTTATCAAGATTAATGATGAATCCAAGAAGCTATCGGCTCGTAGGAGGCTTGTTGGAATTTAATAACCCCTATCCCCCTTCACTCATAGGTCTTGTGCAAAATGCCCATCTGACTTTGGAGATTCTTCTCTTGGTGTCATTGCCCCCCCACAAGAAGGATCTGTAGAGTCTAATAAATCTCTCAAGTCCTGAGAGAGGGGCACCAGTAGGAGAGGTAAAAAATAGAGATAGGATAAATACAGTGATTCAAGACCACCCTTCTCCTAGCTAAGTTAGCCTCAAAACCCCTCCATCTATCAAGTTTCTCCTTGAATCTTTTCAAGAACTAGTCCCACCTAGCTTTCATAGTGACTTTGAAGCCCATGGGGATACCTAGAAGTCTAAAAATTTATCCTTGAGGAATCTGTTTACATCCTTTTGCCTTGAGTTGATCTTGATCAATTCTAGATATAACAACATATCCTATCTTCATATGATTGACTTTGACCCTAAAGCAGTGCAAAAGATGTCCGCATTTTAAGGCAAATTTATATGAACTGAGGAGTATGATTGAGTGTGAGATTGGTGTCATCTGCAAACTATTGGGTGACCAAGTGCTTTCTAGAGGGTAATTCAATTGCTCTGAGAGTCCCTTGATCAACTTGATCTCTTATCAACCATCCCAGGGAGTCAGCAGTACTAGCATATAACAGAGGAGCAAAAGGGCATCCTTGTCTGACAGAACGTTTTAAAGGAAAAGGTCTAGACAATTCCCCATTGATGCAAAGCTTAGATGATGCATTAGTAAGCAGAAGCTTTACATAAGAGGTAAATTTTGGGCCAATAACCAAATCTTGAATAGTCTACATTAGGAAGTCCCAGTTGAGTCTATCATATGCTTTATCAAAATCAATTTTAATGAAGCAAAAATCTTGACCTATTTCTTCAATGTGTGAAAAGCCTTCCCATAAGTTAATGATAGCCTCCCGTATGTGTCTTCCCTTTATGAAACCCATCTGCTATAGTAGAATCCATTTGTCCATCTTGTGTTTTAGTTTGAGAGCCAAAGCTTTTGCAAAGATCTTGTAGCTGCAGTTCTAGCTGCAATTCGACATAGTGAGTGGTCTCCAATTCTTTAGCTCTATTTTTTGTCCTTCCTTTGTAATAATCTTTATCACGCCTCCATTCAAGTGGCCTTGTAGACTGCCTAATTCAACACATTCTTGCTAGAGCTTGAGAAGACATGGTCCAACAGTGTCCCATAAAAATTTATAGAATTCAACAGAGTCCATCTTCACCTACTAGTCTTACCTTCTGCCATGGCAAAGATAGCTTCTTATAGTTCTTGAAGAGAGAGGTCCAAATCTAGTTGGTCTTGATCCAGGGTGAAAACCATATTTTTCCTTGTTAATCTACATGGTTGTCGTGCCTCTAGCACATCTACATCAATAGTGTCTATAGTGCTCAACAATGCAACAAAATGATCATAAATGAATTTTATATTTTCTTCTTCTAAAGATACAAAAGAGGTAGGTCCTTCGTGATTAATGGAATCTCCTCTTAGGCTCTTTTTTTCTGTATCAATCTGGAAAAATCTCTTGAAGGTCTATCAACTTTTCCATTCCACCAACTTCTAAAGTAAAGATTAGTGCCCTGTAGCCTAATTTGCTCTTGAATGCGTATTTGCTTTTTCTTGACAATTAACTGGTGCTGGGCACGAGTGTCTAAAGTTCTAGCCTTGTTCTCCAGTTCCTCCATGTCTTTATTGAACCTGTCCATCCTGCGAGATCTAACGGTAGTATTGTGTTTCCTTGCAAGTTTGAGGACTCTTTGGGTGTTGATGACAGCATGATACCATCCCTGTGACAAGGACTTAGCTAAATAGAAAAGTGAGTTCCAAATATTAGTGATAGCTTGCTGAACAGAAGGTATCCTGAAGAGAGATGGATCATCTTTGAACGAATAAATTCCCTTGTGACCCAATCCAAAATCAAGTCTTGAGAAGACAAGCTTGTGGTTTGACAGAGTCAAGGAAGAAAAAACTCTGCATTGTTTCCCAATAGTAAGATCAAGTATTGCTTGGTATACTCTGTTTAATTTGCTTCCCTTCTAAAATTCCCACATTGCCTATTAGACCACGTGAACACACCAGACTCACCAATGTCTACTAGCTGAAGGCTTTCTTTAAGATCATCCCAATAGGACAATTTAGAACCTCTTATTGTAGACCCTTTTTGGAATCATCTATCTTCTCCCATTTCCACCATGTTAAAATCCCCTAAAACCACAAAGTTATTGTCAAGGTCTTTGAGGGATTGCAACGTAGTATTTCTAGACTAAGCCCCCATGGGGAGCATAAACCATAACAATTGAAAGTGAAAACTTCCTATTGATGTAGTCTAAGGAAATCCATTTGTGATTGTCATCTTGTCTTAAGTTAGAGATACTTGCTTGCTGGTAAGAAAGTATCCCTAGAGTAGTGCCACCCCTTCCTTCATCATGATTACAATAGAACCAATTTTTTCTTTTGTTAATAGGCATTTGTTTTCTAGAGTAGTACCAGTTACTTTAACTTCTTGAAACCATATGATCTTGGGCTAAGGGGAATCGTATATAAAGGAAAACAATACAACCATACCTGGTAAACTGCCATAAAAAACCTAAATTACATAAGCAAGTCTCAAAATACCAAAACAAAAAACTCAAAGACCACATTGGGTTAAGATCTTAAAATGTCATGTCCGAATGGGTACTATCTTGGACCAGTACTATTTTCTTCTAGGTGAGTTGACAAGACCAGTATTTGAATCCATGAGTGTGTTTGTATATAGTGTATATGTGTGTGTGAGAGAGATAGTGTGAGTGCTTGTGTCTGCACATGTGTATGTCATCATTCTAGGGTAATTGTGTGTGTGTTTTTCCTAGCTATAATTACATGTCTAATTTCAATCAATGTTAAATTTCCTTTCTTATAAGGAAGAAATCGTTTGTCATTTATCTACTTCTGATTGTAATGTAGTAATCTGCTCATGTATAGATCAATGAATGAAATTCTACAATCCTTACTATTGAGCTCTCATATCTAACTAAATACACAAATTGTGTGTGTGTGTGTGTGTGTGTGTGAAAATATATTTGCAAACTTTTTGTCATGAGCCTTTTTTGGGATCTGAACAAAATATGCAAGATTTTTAAGGTTCCTCCTCACATAACCATTATCCCATCCTCTAATGTGTAAAAATATCCCATCCTCACTCTCTCTCTCTCTCTCTCTCTCTCTCTCTCTCTCTCTCTCTCTCTCTCTCTCTCCTTACATATGGACAAAAAATTCCATCTCCAAACAGACCAAGATTCCTACATGAAATGAAGGAAAGTTTTCCGTGAACTTATTTGGCATCTTTGAAAGTGTGGGAACTTTTTTCACACATTTGTAGTTAGTCCTTAGCCATATCTATGGATCATATTAAGACATCCAATTTGTCTACATAAATGCTAGATACCAATTTTTGTACATATTAAATTCTCCATAAATACCATGGTTGAGATATCAAGAATTGAATATAAGATGCTTTTGAAAAATCCCTTGCAACCAAATTTTTTTTTAAATATATATATAACCTTGACTTTTAGACACCAGAAATGAGCTTAGAAGGCCCAAAGACCCTAAAAACTACTATAAATATGGTTATGTTTCAATGAATCCCATATGGGAAAATAGGACACCTACAAGGACCCAGTAGAGTCTGTCAACATAGACTCTACTGGGTTCTTAGTCCTTATAGATGACGTGTTTTTCCATATGGTTTTTTACATCATCAAAAGATACCCATGTTTATAGTCATTTTTAGGAATTTTTAGGCCTTCTGGGCTCATTTCTAGTATTAAAAAATCCAGATTTTGCATCTATAAGAAATGCTTAGGTTATTAGACAAATTAGGACCTGCATCAACGTCGCTAAAGATGATATTACATTAAGGGAGCTCAATTTATAGCTTTCATTATCATATACATTAATGATGTGATTATGCTCATATTGGATTCAAGGTTTCCCAAATCCTCATTCAAGGGAGAAAATTAATTTAATGAGAATTCTTTTGCTAATATTTCTCAAAATTGCTTTAAATATAACAATAAAGTGTCTTTGGAATTTGTATGTGTGGGAGGGGGATGTCAAAAAAACTTGCAACAAAAAGCTCACCAAAAAATTACATACACACACACACACACACACACAAAGTTAAAGAAATGGAAAATTATTAGGGACTTCTCTAATTATGCATATATTCCTCATGCTATCTTAACTCTAGACACATAGTCATAAAAATTAATTGCAAACTCATGTTTCCTCTGTGGGCTAGGCGACTAATTTGTTGAGGATTTCCCATCCAATGCAATTCATAGGAATGCATCATAAAGGAAGGAATAAGAATGATTTTGTATATTTCCACGGGTGGTCTTTAGTACATCCCAACCAGTGGATGAATTTTCCATTGACCACTATAAAGTCCGATATCATAAAAGGTCCAAGTGCATTAGGGCAAGGAGCATAGACTACACATAGGACTGTCCTTACAGCTTTGGGCTGAAGCAGTGGGAATACAGGTGCCTTCAAGTTTCTTAGATGGTGGCATTCTAGAAGAGGCATGGTCAAGTTTCTTATATGGTGGCATTATTATTTTCTGAAGGCTTTTGGTTGTGAAGCATTTGTCCATGTTGATAAGGAATTGAAAACAAAGCTTAAGGCAAAATCCAAGAAGTACATCTTCATTGGATATGCAGGTAGTGAGTTTAGTTATCATATGTGGGATTATGGAAGTAACAAAATCATTAGGAGGAGAGATGTACTTAATGAGACTGTTATGTATAAAGATCACTTGCAAAAAAGGAAGAAAAAAAATGCAGACACAGAATACACAAAACTCTTGATGAAATCATAGGAGATGAAATTCCAAGGGTTGCAGAAAACAAGAATGTGCAATAGTAGCAGCATCAAGAACCTCAAATTCCTCCAAGGGGGGCCGACGACATGCCTTAGGTTCCCCTTGGCGGGGATACAGGGACAATGCCCCCGAAGCCAAAAATACATGAAAATTGGTACATGAGTTGCTCATGAATTGTGGGGTCAAAATTGTAAGATAAGGGTGTGGCTCACATAGCAGGAGAGCAGTGGATATGCTACTTGTATCTTGTATCTTTTCACTTGTTGGATAAGAAAAACATAGGACTGGCTTTTTCCTCGTGGACGTAGTCCCCATTGGATGAACCACGTATATCGATGTCTCTGTCTCTTCCACTCCATGCGCTTTCTATATTTTGTATTTTACGGATTCCACTTCTCGCATTGTTACTCCATTATCGTAACACAATTGACATTGAGGACGGCATGACCAACTCTGACAAGACAATGATGACTATAAATAAAGTCATCACGACAACAAGAAATCTTCCAAGAAGGGAAGCACTTCCATAAAGGATCGCACCATCGAGGATCCAGTGGAAGCGGTGGCCTAAAGAAATTATGCAAGCCATAGAGCAAAAGTTGCACATCTCTCAACCACCACAATACCCAAGAAGAGAGAATGTATGGTTCCCACACTATATGGTCAACCATATGGCCAATGAGTGCCCAATCCTATGGAATAGACTCAATCCACCAGAAGTGGCCCAACGAGAGAGAGAGAGAGAGAGAGAGAGAGAGAGAGAGTCTCGAATCATACCATAACTCCAAGAGTAGCACATCACATGGTATAACCAAAGGAGGAAGGCCGATTGGGGGAGGGAATGATGAAAATCATGGAGGGAGGTGGAGAGGAAAGAGATCTTAGAGGTTCAAAAGGGAAGGGAACGGGCCTTCATACTGTAATTAAAGAGATTCGTGACATACACATGTGAGGAGGTATAGATAATAGGGAAAGAAGAGTCCCCCACGTCAACCAAGAGCACCCGCTTTCATGGCATCAATTAAGAATTAGAGCCTTGCATTGACAAGTTGGGTGGGTGTATGTGAGCATAACAGTTGAGTACCTTCAATTAGGTGCAACCACCCTCGACCTCCATTTCCACAAAAAACAAGCTCCATATCCTATGTCAAAATTGGATTACTCAAATGCATGGATCTCTTCCCTAAGAAAACACTTACGAGTGTTGGCAAAAGCATGCTTTGCACCTCATCCTGCCTTCCCAATTTTATGATATTATCCCTTTGACTATGTGGAGCTAACATATTTAATGCATCCACATGGAGAGGTGGACACAAGGGAAAATTGCCACCCCAACCATGGGCCATATGCCCTCTTATTTTATATAATTCATGTCATGTCGTATTACACACATTCAAATTTAACCACAATAACATTGGTCAAATTTACTTCTCACATTACCCCCCCCCCAAAATATGTACATCATTCCATGCTTGGGTCAATTTCAATAAGCTCTCGAAGACAATCTCTTGCACCTTGATTATCATGCCTAGTGAACACTCGAAAGGGGTGAGCTTGTACCACTCCTCATAGACTGCTAGAGCCTTCACTCAACTCCTACAATAGGTCACACCACCCTGTCAAGTGCCAGATCCTTCACTTATACCCTACAAAACTGCAGGACTTCTTGTGAAGCCCCTCATGGACCACCAATGGCTTTGTTCAACCCGTACAAGGGTGCACACCTTCAATTCAAGCCTCTCATGGAAACAAAGATACATGTTTCACACTATCATCTTCACTCTAGGCATACACCATTCAAAATAAATACTCAAAAAACATCTCCATCTCAATTGCTTGACTAGCTTTGCAATTGGATCCAGTTACACTCACATACACTATCCATGCCACTTGCTTGACTAGCTTTGTAATTGGTCATCCTAGGTTACACATCACCTCTATCATCCAAACAATGTTATGCTATACCCATACTAGCCTCCCCAAGTTGGAAGGCCTTGCTTCAATCAAACACTATGTGAGTCGTTGGGCAAGAGATCCCTATTCTCTGTCATTTCTTCTAGACCATCCAAGTGACGTGTCTTTAATAAATATCATCTCAACGTCAAACTCTTTTCTCTCAATGTCAAATTTTTCCAAAAGGAAAATCCAAACTATGCTACCTTTGCTACCAATACATAGGAATCGCCCTTGCCTACTCCATGGTCGTGAGCACCTTCCAGTTCAACTCTAGCTGAAACATATCACTAGCTTCATTGGTCATCTAACTCACCATATACTGAGCCATTCCAAAGGCAAAATCCTCATTTTCAATCTGCATTCTCTTAAATACCTTCTGAAGAATAGCTGCTCTCACTCCACATATCATTGCAATGTCTCTCCTCCTTTATCTTGACTTAACTGGGCCACTTATACACATGCACACACACAAAAAAGGGCCTTCCTGTTGGCCAAAATGCTTCCACAAAATGAACAGCTTTTCTTAATGTCCTCGTCTTGCTTGTCAAACCAAAGTTTGGCAACCCCCTTCAAGAAAGTGTGGACAAATTCAAGGCTAACCAACAGCCTAAGCATAGTGTTGGTCCAAGTGGAACCAAAACCACATCCTACAAATAAGGTATGGTTGAGCTAGAGTTCTGAGGCAATGCACAGATTTTCCACAGTTAGAGTTGTCATTAAGAGCTTGAACATTACGAGAGAGGCAATCTGTTTTAAAAAAATAGCAATCAAATAACTGAAACTACCACTAGGCTCACTTCCTAAATGATACAACCTATGGTTCTAAAGAAAAAAGCTTCAAATTTTCCACCACACAAACTTTGTTAGGAAAGACGAGTCATGGAGAGTTTTCTGCCTGCACATACATAGGGAGAGAGATGGCATTCCAGGATTGGCTTATCTATACGAGGTGTTGCATTGGTCTGCACATATTATATATTGCACAAGGTGACTAAATATGAATAGCCTAATGAGCAAAACTAGCTGGGTGTATTTCCTGTAATCGTTCACTGTGCACCTGTTCCAAAAAGTTACTAGCACTTGGCATAGGCCTTAATCTAATGTTATCCTTCTGCTTAAAGGACTCTATAAGAGCTGTATTTTAGTGCACAGTTTCAGAAGCAGTAGAACTTCAGCAGATTACAAGTGTTTCTGGAATTAAGACCTATGCCAAGTGCTAGTAACTTTTGATTAACAATGTGTAATGCTATCCAGTTCAGGGTTTATAATAATCACTTCTCTAGGCACCACGTGCAAACATGGCCACATGAAGAGTAGCAATAGAAAACAGAAATGACAAAATGTGGGCTTTCAAATTGTAATAAAACAAGGAACAATTCCAACAACTTTCCTGCGTTTAAACAGCCACACGGCTTGGCACACGAATTTGTGAAATGAAAATATTTGTTTTTTTCCAAGGCCATCAGAGACAGAAATATCTTACAGAAAGAATCAAAAAGTTCTGTTGATACAAAAAGTGGACTTGTAATCTCAGAGAGGAAACAAAAGCAGTGAATTTGTCTCCCCAAGCCTAATTCGGTGTGAATAAACAAACATTGAAATTAACCCATTAAAAAAAGGCCGATTGACATGCTAATAACACCTGCAGTAGAGAAGAAGTTCTAATTCAAATCCTGAACTCAGTGCCAGAAAAGGAAAGCACATCCATTCATGAGCAATGCCCAACTATCATCTAGCATCGGCCATTTCCCCCTTACTAAACAAATCATGAAAATTAAATGCAGAGAGTTGTTTTCTGCATTATCACAAAACAGCATATACATATTGAGTTAACATTACATCAGCATTGGTCATTTGAGAAGTGTGTCTGCATTCTCCAATACATTTTTAAAAAAACAGCACAAACATATCTAGCTATTACTACAATAGTCCTGGCAAGTAATTTTACGTCTTACCATGGGATTCATCAAGAGAAGCCCCTTCAAAGATGATATCCTAAAGATGGAGGACAGCTGCTTTTCAAGCTGTACCCATCTTCTACGCTAAGCACAAGAATGCTACAGTATCCCTGCCTGCAAAGATCAGCCAGGCCAACTGTTACCCATGCCAGATATGGCAAATTTTCAGACGTGTGACGTAAGCCTTGGAAGAGCAAGGCGGAATTCAGCTGCCAGGGGTGGATACGTCCCCACAACTCTCCTCACATTGCTCTTCCATAGGCTCACGGCGTCGAGACGAACCCTCTAATTCTCTGACTCGCTGGCGCAATTCCATAAGCTCTTGCTCCACCACAAACAGACGCTCTTTCAAGACCACATTCTCTTCTTCTAAATGTGTGATGAGATGTTCCTGACTATAAACACAATTTTCCAGGTTCTGGGGAGCACCAACATCTGAGAGTTGAGAAGGATAGATTATCTCAAACCGGCTTAGGCCTTCATCAATACGTTGTTCTAGGCGTTCCACAGAATAAGCACAAGCACCTGCATTCCACAAGTCTCCTTGATCGACATCACTCTCACTCTCAGACACATCCCGCTGCATGGCAGCGTAAGAACGAAGGCGGATGAGGCCATTCATAGAGCCATATCCGTCCACACCCAACTCCTTATTCATTTCCTCTACCAAGCCCTTATCCCGCAAGCCAGGGGACAAGACTGGCGTAGGAATGATGGCAGGAGTTGCAGGCGAGGGGGCTACGACAGGAGCGATACCACCCAATTTCTTCGCCCGCATGATAAAGGACGTGGTGTTGCGAGGGGCAAGAGGAGCGTGGGAGGGGTACAGTTTGCTCCTGGCTAGGATCCGTCTCCTCTTCAGCCGGTTCCTGGATCCTTGGCTATGGCTTTGGAAAGGAATTTCCACGCTTTCGAAGGGCGATTGCCTAGGGGCGTTGTGGTGCAGAAGGAAAGGGACAGAAGGGTCGAAGCGCCGGCCTCCCAAGGCATTGCCATTATTTCGCTTCCCGTTCTTATTCCCCTTCCACGGATTGATGGCATGCTGAGGGTGAAGGAAACCCCTACTCGCCCTACCTCCTTCTGGCATGCTGAAGCCCATGAAAAGCTGAGGTTTTGCGAGCTTGGGACAGAATCGCTACAGAAAACTTCGCAAGGAAGACGTCGTGGAAACTGGAAGACGAAGCTGGGACAAGAGCTGACCTTACACCTCAATGTGATGATCTTCTTCGAGCCTTACGCTCGCCCGACTATATATAGCCTCCCTCTGCATGACGACCGCTCCCCCGCAGGATTGTAGGCTCCCTTTCATTTCAAGGAAAACAATTTAAGATTTTATTAGCAGGCTCTCTTAGTGCTTACGGATCGAGTTGGGGCAAAGTTTTGTGGTTATTCTTGCCCGCTCTCCTCAAGACAGTGCTAAAGGATAGAGTTGGGCAAAGTTTTGTGATAATTCTTAATTTTTTTGAGAATTTCTCAGATTTTGAAGTTCTACTTTTGGGTGGTGAACTTTCCTTTTAGCGCCACCTTCCGTCCAATATGCCTACTGCACCCTCAGATTTTAGCCATCTTGAAGAGTCCACCAGCAAGACATTCTAGTGCAGCAGAGCAACGGCAACACCACCCTCGGTGTTTGTGCTCTTCAAGATTCTCTGCTCTTCTAGTAGTAGTAGCCGGCTTTTCTCCTCCAAGCTCATGGTGGGTTGGAATTTGGACATAACTTATTCAGCTTTTGGCCAGCTCCCAGAGCTACTCACTTCTTGCCTCCCCCACGCTCCTAGATCCATGGATTTGCCTCAGACTTCAACTTGGCCCACGCTGCATTGGAAGAAACCCCTCGCTTCGGGAGAATTGATGCAGAGTGCGCTATCTCGTACAAGAGACACACCTTTCTTCTTTTTGTGTTGCCTTGGCTGGGCAAAGAACTCCTCAAGAGAAGTTTGAAAGGGAGCAGTACATATCCGATGTTACGCCAGAAGTTAGCCTGTACTCGTATCCAATGGAATCAGAGGAGGCGTCGAGCATTAGAACTGTAAGAGAAAGTTTTGTTTATGTTGTATGAAAGTTTTTTCAGCTATTTTCATCAAAAAGTGATCGAAGCCTCACGAAAAGATGTTTTCGTCTGCATGTAATCGAAGGGAAGCCTCACAAAAAGACGGGCACGTAAGACTACAAATTGAAGGAAGGTTTATGTAGCATATCGATGGTTAGGGAAACGACTACCTTTCTTGCGCGTTCCTATCTTCTGTACAACTGTGTTTCCTTTTTTCCTTGTCTCATACCTATTGAATATCTATTTTTCTTGTCTCATACCTATTGAATATCTATTTTCCTTGTCTCATACCTATTGAATATATATTTTTCTTTTGCTCAGTTGATAACAACGCACACAATTTGCTTCAACGCGGTGTTGAACTTGCACTTGTGCTTTTTTTTGCTTTTAGATTTAGCAGGTGTTTGCCTCTACTAGCACTAATGGCTCCTTTGATTTTGCGAGCCCATAGGCTAAGAATGCATCTGCAAACGATGCTGATTCCAAATCCCAAGGTTCCATGCTCCTGGTCCTTGTCGATAGGTTGAATGGCATAATTTATGGGTGAGAGGTTTGGGTGAAACGCTGCTTGAAAGGCTTGAATCGCTTGATTGTATGAGCTCGTAGTTCAGAATTATCATCGCATACTATCTTCAGTGTAGAAAGCCAGAGTAGGAACTCTCGTGGAGCAGCTAATCCATGAATGCGTGAAGGTCGGTGTAGGGAAGTATCTACATGAAGTCGGTAGATATTGCTTCTAGTTACCAGTTTCATAAAATTTCTCAAAAACAACTTCTCAAATAGCCGGATGCAGCTTTACATGCTAGGACTTATCGAAAGGACATACGAGGGGGAAGCATAAGCAGACATAATGTGACATCTAACATGTAAGATAGTCCTCATGCATAGCAATAGAAGATAGCTATTGATAGCAAGCGTGCCGAAATTTATAAAGCTCAAATACACTCTTGATGGATTGCATTGTGACATTTTGATCACGTCGCATGATCCACCATAGAAACAACAGGACCTTTTCGTCATATGGTATTTGCAACAAGGAAGCATTAAGTGATCACAAGTTCTGAGCTAATTTCATGCACTTTGTGCAGCAATCATTTGAAGCTATAAGTCATGCATGCAAAGATAAAAGGGAAAGCAGAATGAGAGGGAAGAATTTTAGGTCGCTTGACGGGAACAATATGGAATAGCTTATGGAACTTCAAGGCATGAAAAGTTTCTTTGAACCGAGACATTTCAAAGAAGAGAACAAAAACGAGGCCAATTGATTGCTCGCCAGCCGACTAAAGCAACTGTAAATCCTGGTTTCTATCATCATACAGACTTGAAATGAAAAGGAGTCTTAAATCTTCCAATGATTCTTAGTCCACCATATGACAATCTTAACGCTTAGGCACATAATGGCTCTGGGAAGACCACATGCTTTGTTCTAAGTTTCAACGTCCTGTGGAAACTAGTATTTGAACATCGGTAGTGACTGTAGTAGTCATCATTTGCACGCAAATCGGATGGTCATTCCCTAAAGCCACATTGCCAACCATAACCGTTTGGGTTTTCTTCGTGTCGTCTTATTCATGGCTTTGCAATATTTTCTGCCTGGGGAGTGCATACAATGACAACATCAAAACATTAATCGGGCCTCCATTTGCACGACTTGCAGCATGCATCGAGACAAATGGTGAGCCATCACACCTAGAAGCAGAGTGCCTGTGGACGTTGGTTGCAATTCAGCTATGTTTGTACCTTGACTTCTAACATTGGAATGAAACGTACAGTGGTGATACGACCAGGTTGAGACCAAACGTAGTTGGAAGGCCCGATAGGTTGTCATGCGAGAGGGAGATTGTCAGAGCATTTAAGGGAGGAGAAGGAGGAGGGCATAGTGGGAGGGGCCATGGAGTTTAAAGAGAGGAAGAGCAGTAGCAGCAGAGAGTGAAGGGGAGAGAGGGAGTTGGGAGAGGCGAGCATGAAGATCAATTTCTCCACGCCATCACCTCCTCTGCATTCCCATTAGGTACATGATCTATGTACAAGACTCTTACAAAGAGTCTTATATATCTCGTTATGTATAGTACTTTGGAGAAATTGATGTGTTTGTTGTTATGCTTGCATAATGAGGAGGTGCTTCAAAAAGTAGGAAAGTTCACAACGATAACCTCTATATGTGCGATATTTTCAAATTCAACTAGTTATTTAGCAAGAAGGCTTGTTGATCAAGTTGTCATTGGCAACCCAGGAGGGTCACTTATTACAAGATTTTGAACACGACTCATGTCAAGATACTTGTTTTGTATGAAGCAGACCACATGTTGGCTATGGTAGGCTTCTGTTTTCTTTTAATACATTTTCCTAATGGGCAATTAATGTCTTACCTATGTGAATGCTATGGCTTGTGCACCGTCTAAAGGTGGCATGCCTAGTTTATGCTATATTTTTAATTGAGTCTAGTCAATACTTGTTTGTGTGCTATTTTTTATAAAAAGTCTCAACCTCAAATGCCAATATCCATGATGGGGCGATTTGACATTAACTTCATTTATTATTTAATATGCGACTTCAGCTTTCCTAACATTTTGTCAAAATAATAGATCTTTCCTTGTTTTGGTCAACATCATCCCCCTGACATATCTTTCCATAAAATTTAATCCCGTGAAGAATTTGCTTTGGATTTATTTACGTGCAATATTGTTTTGCAGGTGCGACCTCTAAAGGTTGAAGATTACTATAATTTCTTGCTCGATCTGTTCTGCTGATTGCCAGAAAAGCTATTTGCCAAATGCCAAAAAGCTGGTCTACCAATAGCCACAAAATTTATTCTACTATAAAAGCTATTTTTGCAAAAATATATACTACAAAAAAACTATTCCATAAAAAATGGCTTTATGCCAACCAAACGGGCTTTATACCTACCAAATGGGCTTATGCCTGCCTAGCAAGCTGTATGCCTGCCTAACGAGCTTTATGCCTGCCAATGAAAAGATTATTGTCTACTAGATAGGAAAAAAAAGGAAGTTGCCATCGGCTCCATCAAGAAAGTTTACATACTGCCAAAAAATTTATTCTACCAAAAACATTGTTCTGCCCAAAAGACTATTTTGCCAAAAAAGCTATTTTGGAAAACTATATACAGCCAAAAAAGCTATTGTGCCAAAAGGTTCTGTTGGGAAAGTTATCTTGCAAACCTACTTATCAATAATGTGTGATAGCCGATCCTCTGTTGGAGCAGGGACCGGCTGGTGAATTACTTTTTGGAATGCAACAAAATGGGCCGACATGCAAACAGAGAATTCCTTTTGTCCATGAAAGTCTGCCTGATACGGTTTGCAGAGCTATTATTAAAACTAGTTGGTTGCGAATGAACTGCTGCTTTGGTGGTGTTTTACGGGCTGCCGACTGCAAATCTTTTTGCACCCTTGTTCAGTCACCACCTTTCTAGTGGGTATTGTGATTTAAGGGTAGAAAGTGTCTTTATGGGGGTCAGGGCCAGGAACTCTGGCATTTTTCAGCAACATCTTGCCTCACATTTTTAAATCTAGAATGCTTATGTATATATACATATATATATATATATATATGTATATACATATATATACATATATATACATATGTAGGACCGCGAGAAGCCGGGGAATTTTTTGGATCATCTCTTCCGACAAAGGGACCAGCCCTGACTATGGCACTGTCTGCTACCAAGCTTGATTGACTGCTCTTCAGGCCTCCCTGGCTTTCCTGCACCTCCCAGACTACTCTAAGAGATGAATTCCAGGGTCAGGTCCTGACTTTCAATAATGCCTGCATCATTCTTCATATCCTTGCCGTGCTCTTTATTCTCTTGTTTAATTGTTCGTCTTTATTATCTCTTGTATCCACTTGTCTTTCAAACGGATTGTTTTACTCGAGACTGCGCAAATTTGGGTCATGCGACCATAGCAAATATCTTGTGATCTCAAGATTGATCATGTGTAGGACCACTATTTGCAATTTTCCAAGCCTCGATTTCCTTTGATTGGCAAAACTTAATAGTCCAGCTACAAAAGTCGCATACTTTTTGTAAACAATGTAGGTGAATTTCTTATGGCGGGTCTTGCTTGCATTATTTTAGATCAGACATATTGAGTCCTTTTATTAATTATAGTCCCAATCTCTGTGGCATACTATGGTTCGCATCGCTTAAATTTATCTACATATCTGTGTAAACGTTTGAAGTACACCAGGATTAAACACTGGCCAACAAAACTTTCTCTTGACGCACGTAGTCCTCTACACATAGTTACAAATCTCCAGCAATAAAACACAAGCAAACTATGCCCATCAATTTTGTCCCCTTGTGATGAGAGGGCATGCCCTTTTACAGAATTTTCACCATGTCTTTCTCTAAATTCTCTCAGCTACACTTGTTCTCATGCTTCCCCATGCTGCTAGCCTTATCCTAGCATCCTCGCCAACTTCCATCATGGTCGCAACAGGTCTTGGCTGCAGCACCCTTCTACCGTTGTGAAGCAATAGTCAAATCAAGGGCCCACCCTTTTGGCTTGGTTCCTTCATATTTCGGCTTTGCCTATGCCTCACCTTTGCTTCCACTTTTGCCCTTTTCCCTTCACCTTTGTCCTTTGCCTTCACCTTTTGCCCTTTGGCCTTTGCATTGGTTCTTCTATTCATGCTGTCAGCAGGTCTGGAACTTGTCATTCATCTTCTAGCCAAACCTTTTCTCTTTGTCCTTCATCTTGGTCTTCATCTTTGATGTCAACACTACTTTTCTTTGCTATTAAGAAGGCTCATAGTGGATCTAATAGCTTAAAGGCCTAAAATATTGGAATACAATAAAAAATGCATAAGATATCCCCAAGGCGTGTGAGGTGCCTAATAATGATGTCATGACAGATCTAAAATCGTAGATCCAACCACTAATCTACATCAAGTATGGACTTTTTACTATAGCCGTGAGTGCATGCTAAAACAATGAGGTTCCCGAGTTTCTCTATGGCCAAACTTGATAATGTCCAATACACTGGGATAGGGCTACACTCATGCATAAATGTCCTCATGCTATGGAATGATCTAGTAATTTCAGTGGTGGTGGTCACTAGATCCAAGTGTGGGGCAATCTAACCTAGTTGCATTGATGCTATAGTGCAGTGCAATCCAACCTAATTGCATTGATGTTATAGTAATCTACTGATCTAAATTGCCAATAGAAATTGAGTCCAAGAACATCATATGCTTCGTGTCAAAGGTGAAAGCATATATGATGTGTGCTAGAATGAAATACCAAAGGAGCTGGATGTGCAGAGGCATGCATCTCTGCATGCTACTGGAGATGTGAGAGCCTTTTATTGAGGACTTACCTACTACAAATCTACATGGTCACTACTAAAGTCTTGCTATGTACATGCATCATCTAAGGTGATAGCAGATGGAGTTAGATCCATGCATACATGTGATGGCTATACATCACTAGAATCAAGCGGCGTTGATGTAGATGGGAGTGCCTCGTTTGAGGGCATACCTACAAATGTGCATGATTACAAATTGGAGGTTGATCCATGCTAGCATACGATGCATGTAGTTCTATTATCTTAAGAATAAGGAGGTGAGAACTAGAATTATATACTGATATATACCCTTTGGTAAGAAAAGGCTGAAGTTCTCTTTCCACTCATAGATTTGATCCAGAGTGGTGAATGGTGTATCATCAATATGACGTGATGGTGAATAGTTCTCTAAAGATTGTCTAGCGCTCTATGCCAGAGCCTTACTTGTGTATTGTTGAGAGTGTCTACCCATGAGAACACTATGTGTGAGCTACCGCTATGGGGAATTTGTAATGCTTAGATAATTGTAGGCTTATGTTTAACAGTCTGAGTCAATTTAACGTAACTAATGAAGTCATGTAGAGCATGCTATAATAGTTATTTCAGTTCATCTATTGTTCATTGCATCATGCTTGTTGAGTTGAAGTGTAGGTCATTTTTATTGTAGTTTTTCTTGTTGCATAGGTGCTTTGTTGCCTGCTTGGCGCTACTCTATGTCAAAGTGCTATTGTTGCCTTGTAGGTGTTGCTTCTTACCATTTTTAATATACTGAGTAGTAGTTTTGCATTACTTGATGCCCTTTAGTTCTTTTTGCCTCTATGCTTTAGGTCATTGTAGTAGCTAACTACTTAGCTAATTTTATTTCTTTGCAGTTGCTTGTTTGTTGACTACTTTGTGAGAAAAAGGGAACTCTCTCTTTATTTTTTGCAAAGAACCTGACAAGGAGCCTCTGAAAACCTTAGGCAAGAACCCTTACAAAAATCTCAACTCACAGACCTTATAGAGTAAATCCTAAACATACTCACTCAAGAGAGGATAACTAGAGGAGCTCCATGAAGTTGGAATGAATATCTTTTTGAATAACTAAAGAGGAAGATGAGCTCTACAAGAAGAGATAAATGAGAAATGGAGATGCCTCTCGATGAAAGAAAGGCCTCAGACCATGACACGAGTAAGGGCTTACACCTGGTTTGAATCCGTCCCACTCGGAGGAATGCATTCTTGGTGATAAAGGAAAACTAAATGACCTGTGGGAAGTGATAAGGGCAGTAGTGATGTAGTGCATTTGGAAACACAAAAATGCAATGGTATTCTATAAAAGTCTTAGTGCAGTATCACTTTGAAGATGAAGTGCTAACAGAGCTAAGGAGAGTCCTCAACTATTTTGGAAGGAAGCATGTTATCTCAGCATTAATAGATTGGGTGATCTATGCCTAGCATGCAGGAGGTTGCAACCTTTTTTGTATCCTTATCCTTTGCTTTAGCGCTCTTTAAAAAAAAAACCTATATAGAGTTTCCAAAAATACGTAGAATACCAAAGGAAAGTATTCATTAAAAATATACTAAGGTACTTTATGTTCTCCCTTCTTTTAACAAGTCTTCCATAGGTGAGCTTTTTATGACACACAAATGTTCAATCTTTCATCAAACTCATATCTCACCATCCTTTCTAGATTTGGCCTAGAATTGAATTAAGGAGTTTGAAGACATTGGTCTCATGGATAGTTAGCTCATGGCATGGTTTAGGATTGGGACTCTAATTCCCACTCTAAACCATTCTAAAAAAAGCCACACTTTTTCTCATCTTGAAGTAGGCCCAAATATAGTGAAATATTGGAGGATACCTGTACTAAACCTAGCGGACATTGGCTACTAAACTGAGAGGACATGTAAGGGTAGTCGTGATCTTTCTCATAAGATGTAGGGTGAAATGCTGAGGATCGATGAGGACTAATTAATTTGTTAGCACTACCTTCCAGGCAGTGCTATCGTTACACTTTTCATAAAAAAGTGTCCCACACCATTTTTCGCCAAGTGGCCCCCTACTATTTTGGTTCTCTCTCTCTCAAAGTGTCCCACACCATTTTTCGCCAAGTGGCCCCCTACTATTTTGGTTCTCTCTCTCTCTCTCTCTCTCACTCACTGAGTTTGCAAATCATTCGAATTTTCCTATACACGGGCTTCCATTAGAGGTGTTGCAAATTAATCATTCATTCATCTTCACAATTATTTTCCTTTGAGAGAACCAATTGAAGGGAGTACCTCTACTCACTTGTTTGTTTTCTTTTTTTATCTGTAGGTTTTTTTTCTGAGAGCCGTGTCTAAATAAAATCAATTTCGTGTTTCTCTCTCTCGCGAGGCGTGCTCCCCCTGAGTGGGGCTTCCTAGCTCGCCTCTTTCCTTCTCCGTTGATGTTGCGTCACCCTCCTCCCTTCCCCTTCCGCGCATTCCAGCTCCTCAGATTTCCCTCCCACCATGGCCTCCTTTGCCTTTAGCTCCATCGTTTTTGCTTCCCCCGAGATCTCCGCCCCTTCCACTCGCTCCAATCCTCCCCCTTCTCCCTTCTTCTCCGCCTCCAACTCATCATCCACAACCACTTCCAACAGCCTCTCCCCATTGAATTTTGTTCGAAGCTCCTGTCTCGTCTCCAAGCTCAGCTTTCGTAAAGGAAGGAACGGGCAACTTTCTGGCGTCCAGAATATCAGTCCAGGAGTTATTAATTCGTCGAGAACACAACGCCATCGAGGTGTGACTCTTAAAATTGTTGCATATCTTTGATCGCTCCCGAAGGAGATCGCTGTTCATTTCAAATATCCTTTGCTGAGCTTGTTTTCAGTGATCCGATGCGTGTAATCGTTTCCTTGCAGTGACGTCGTCCGTCACTGGCGTTTTTCCGAAAGTCCTAGCGAGACCACAAAAGTTTTGTTTTGACTGGTCAAATTTTAAATTGTGGAGTGTTGCTGCGGGTAGATCTATCAGTAAGAAAGTGCGCTGTGCTCGCTCAATTTTGATTTGTGTAATTTGACAGCTCAATTTTGATGTGTGTAATTTGACAGCGAGAATTCACGTGGTGAGGAACTTATTGCGAACTGTCTTAGGGAACTCGTGATTTACAACACCACGACAGACGAAAATCATAAATATCGGAAACTTAAATACAGCCGTTGCATGTACACGCCTCAGTAAATCTGGAGATTCAAGACCTTTCGCGATTCAGAGTGTTGAAAAATGCGCAAGTTGTTATCCGTAGTTATTCTCTAAGCTACCTCACCTATTCATCAGCGCTGATGGCATTGTCCAAGGCATGCACTACTCATGAAGACTTTGGTTGAAGCTTTACGTTCTGTCATCCTCCCTAAGTCCGCTTGATTCCTTACGGACTGAAGTCAACCCCGTAGGCTGTCGCCGGGACGTCGAAACTGTCTTTTTCCGCTGCGTAATTTGTTTGTTTTTACCTTCGCTTTCCAGTAAGCTCTAATTTGTAATTAGATAATTCTAGCCTTGTGAATGAAAACTCCATATTGTTCGTTTCTACGGGGAATGAAAACATACAAATAAGATGGATTTAACTTTTTAATTCGTTTGTGCGCTGCATTCTTTAACCGATGCATAGCTGCTGTCAAACTTATTTGATAGATTTCCTCTCTGGACGGATTTGCTTTGCGCTTCGTAAACCTGAATCGGAATATTACTATTTTACAGAATATGTGAGAGCCGCATCTTCAGAGGACAATGGGACACCAACAGGGTTGTTGCCATTGGTGGTTTGTTTTGGGGAAATGCTGATAGACTTTGTACCAACGGTTGGTGGAGTCTCCCTGGCTGAAGCACCAGCTTTTAAGAAATCCCCTGGAGGTGCACCAGCAAATGTCGCAGTGGGCATTGCCCGGCTCGGTGGCAGATCGGCCTTCATTGGAAAGGTTCATATTAGTAGCTCTCAATTCTGATTTTTAAAATTAAAATTATGCAATCTACCCACATCTGACAGTATGTCTGCTGACGTGATCATTCCCAGGCAGTTATGCTAGGTGATTTCTGTAACTTTGAGTTTTGTGAAAGGAGCAAATTATGGGCAGGCCTTTGTGTCTTGAGCCTGCGATGTTTTAGTCTGTTTCTTTTATATAACAGATTTGGATGGTGTCTGAGCCTTGAGATTACCGTAAAAGGTGCTAGGACTGACGTATGTACTGATAGTTTTAATGCTCAATGCTATGATGTTTGTCCCTTCTCTGCTCTGTGGCCACCTTAGAGAACTTTTTCTTTCTGTAGAAAGTAATGAGTTCACGATCTTATTAATTTGAAACATGAGTGGAAAGTCAACATTTGTTATGGCATCTGAACATTACTCGAGGGAGATGCCCTTGTAAAGGCGAGTCATAGCAGATACAGAGATGTGAGTGAGATAAGACAGCTCAGGTTGGGTCAGATCACCACTGTGCTTTGGAATACTTGCTTGCTTCTCATTGAGCTTGATCTTGTCATGGTGTCTAACTGGATGAAGACTGATGTTGTCTCCTCTCCGAACTTGATGTGACTAGTTACAAGAAGAGGAGGATGCAGACCGATGTCTCCGCTTTCCATCTCTAAACCTATGTTCACCATGTTTATTGGAATTGTCCTTGTCTAGTTCATTTTCTCTGATCTTTGGCTTGAGTCTAAGTGAGCTCGCGGCTTGCAACAAGAAGCCACTCATCTCTTCAAATATTTTTATGTTTATCCCCTCAGTTGTGTCAAATACTTTTAGCACTCCAAATACGCTCCTTAGGCTTCTCTGGTTCCACATGCAAAGCCAACCCTTTTAGGAATGTGGGAGAAACTATATTCCATCAGAACAAGGAGCCATGTATTGCCGCTTCAATTTGCGAGAGCTAGTGGTGAGGACTCGTGTTAACATATTTACAATATACCAGGATTTCGGCTAGGCTTTAAAGGAGAGGGAGAGAAGCAATCTTTATAGTTGAGTATGATGAAGGGCTGGAGCTGCCCTAGGAAATGGCTGAAAACCAGCATGCTCTGAGGAAGGAACCTTCAAGCTATCTGGAATAGCAACATGATGAAGAAAAGGAGCTGATCTGAGGCAGAAGGAGCTGATCTGGAGCAGAGGAGCAGAAGGGGACAGATCTGGAGTAGGATGGGACAGATCTGGAGCAGAAGGAGCTGATCTGGAGCAGAGGAGCAGAAGGGGACAGATCTTGGAGTAGGATGGGACAGATCTGGAGCAGAAGGGACAGAGCTGAAGTAGAGGAGCAGATCTGAGCAGAGGAGCAGAAGTTGGGACAGATCTGGAGGAGAGGATGGAGCAGCTAGGAGGCAGGAAGGAGAGGCAGAAGAGGAGGCAGCAGAGGAGGCAGAAGAGGAGGCAGCAGTGAAGGCAGATCTGAAGAGGAGAGGCTGATGGAGCAGGCGGGCCTGCAGCAAAAGATGGAGGAGATGAGGAGCAGCTGCAGGTCCTGCAAGGAAGTGTGGGGGCAGATGCCTTTTATAGGCGAGACCTAGCTGGTCGGCCAGCTGGTCGGTAGGTCTGCCAGCTGGTCGGTGGGCATGCCAGCTGGTCGGCCAACTGGTCGGCTAGTTCTGGTCGGCCAGACCAGCTGGTCTTTCTGGCCACTTGGTTGGCTGAGATGGCTGGCCTTTTGGCTGGCCTGTGAGCTGTTGAATTGCCCCATAAATTGGGGATTTTTTAGTTGCTGAATAAATACCACTAATTTGGTAGAACATAATGGGACTTGCTCCTCAACACATGATCTCTAAATCCAAGGATCTTCTCAGGTATATACTCAATTTGGCCCTCTTCATCCATAGGAGGTAGCTCTTCCATAACTTGCTCCTTAGGTCCCAAATATTTCTTGAGAAGTGACACATGGAATACTTTGTGTATTCTAGGGGATGATGGAAGCTCCAACTCATAAGCCACTTCCCCAACTTTCGTCAAAACCTTGTAAGGTCCATAATACCTATGAGCAAGTTTAACATTGGTATTACCTTTCAAAGAAGCATGCCTGGACTTATGTAATCTGAGAAACACATAATCCCCTTCTTCAAAATGAAGATCTCTCCTATGCTCATCAGCATAATCCTTCATCCTTGCTTGCGCCCTTACCATATTATCTTTACATTGCTGTAATAGAGCAGTCCTGTGAGCCAAATCATCCTTGGCTTGCTGGCTGGTCAATGCTTGATCAATAATGGTTGATGGGACATGAGCTTTACAGCCAAACATGGCCTCAAAAGGGCTCATACCAATTGAAGTATGCTTTGTGGTATTATAACAAAATTCAGCTAGATGCAACCATTCATCCCAAGATGCTTGGGTCTCAAAACAAAAATGCCTTAGATACTCTTCCAACCAGCGGTTAACCCTCTTTGTTTGCCCATCAGTTTGAGGGTGATCTGCTGTACTTGGGGTAAGAAGTGTTCCCATAGAACTGAAAAGCTCTTGCCAAAAATGCCCCATGAACTTAGCATCACGATCACTCACAATCTCCTGAGGAAGTCCATGTAATTTAAACACATTCTCCATGAATTGCCAGCCACTTTGGAAGCTGTAAATTGTCTTAGTAGGAATGAAGTGGGCAGCTTTAGTAAGTCTATCGACAACCACAAAGATGCTGTTCCAACCCTTAGAGGTCACGAAATTGGGATATTGCTGACAGTCAAGATCTTGCAAGTCTTGGAACATAGTAGCTGCTTGAGGATCATTGAGATACTCTTCTTGAATGCCATGGATCCAATCCTTATAAACCTCAGCAATAGATGACAAAGTACAAGCCCATATCTTGGAAAGAGAATCTGCCACAATATTTTCTTTGCCCATCTTGTAATCTATGTCAAAGTCATAGTTTTGCACAATGGATAGCCATCTCCTTTGCTTGGGTGATAGAGAAGACTAAGATAGAAAATGTTTGAGAGTCCTATGATCAGTCTTGACCTTGAAATGGCTGCCATAGATGTAGTGGTGCCACTTTTTGGTTGCATGAAGTATTGCCAACATCTCTTGGTCATAAATGTGGAAACTTGACTGCTTGTCATCCAATTTCCGACTTTCAAAGGCAATAACTCCATGACTCTGCTTTAGAACAGCTCCAATACCCCTTCCATTAGCATCAGCCTCAATTATAAAAGTTTGAGAGAAATCATGACATACCAAGATAGGTGCCGAAGTTAATGCCTCCTTTAATGCTTGAAAGCTCTTATTGGCACTGTCAGACCATTGGAAAGCATTCTTTTTTAGAAGATCAGTGAGAGGAGCTGCCAATTTGGCAAAATGCCTCATAAATCTTCTATAGAATGATGCTAGACCAAGGAAACCTCTCAACTGGGTGATATTCTGAGGTATAGGCCAATCCTTTACACACTTTACCTTGCTAGGATCCGCCTTAATGCCACTACTGCTGACAATATGGCCAAGATATTCCACTTCTTCTGCCATGAAAGTGCATTTATTTGATTTGGCATACAACTGGTGTGTCCTTAATACTTCCAATACTTGCTAGACATGCAATAAATGCTCTTCTTTTGTTTTGCTGTAGATCAATATATCATCAAAGAATACCAAAACAAATTTATAGAGGAAAGGCTGCAATACCTTGTTCATTAGGGCCTGAAAAGTTGCAGGGGCATTGGTTAGACCAAATGCCATCACTTTGAATCGATAAAGCCCATGTTCTGTCCTGAAGGCAGTTTTATGTTCATCTTCCTCCTTCATCCTTATTTGATGATAGCCTGACCTTAAGTCAATCTTTGTGAAGTACTTTGCCCCTCTAAGCTTATCCAGTAGATCATCAATTCTAGGGATAGGAAACCTATTCTTAATTGTCATTTTGTTCAAATCCCTGTAATCAACACACATTCTAAATGAGCCATCCTTCTTCTTAACCAATAACACAGGAGAGGCTAAGGGTGACTGACTGTGTGTAATAAATTCCTTGTCAAGGAGCTCCTTTATTTGCCTTGCCACCTCTTCTCTTTCAGCTCTAGAAAGTCTGTATGGAGCTTTGTTGATTGGCTTAGATCCTGGCTCCAACACAATTGCATGATCCACATCTCTCATGGAAGGAAGATGGTTGGGAAGATCAGCAAATACATCAGAGTATTGCTGTAATAGGGACTGCATGTCTTTATCCTCCACCAACAACCCATTACCCTCTTGAGACTTGGTCAACTGAATAGCATAGACTCCACAAACACTTTTGAGGTCTCTAGCGATTCTTCTTGCAGAAATTAAGGACAACTTAGGAGATTGGTGACCTAGCAAGGTGATGTGCTTACCTTCATGCATAAACTTCATATACAGCCTGTTAAGGTCCATAGAGAATTCTCCCAAGGTTCTCAACCATTCACAATCAAGGACAATGTCAATAGGTCCCATTTCCAAGACAATTAGATCTCCATGAAAAGTATAGTCTTGAGAAAGTTGCACTTGAGCAGCCTGACAATATTACTTACTATGGGAATGCTGACCATTAGCCACCTCAACTTTGATCCCATGATCCAAAGTGGATGGGCATAACCTCATCGTTTGAAGTGTCTTTGCATTAATGAAGTTATGAGTGCTCCCAATGTCAACCAAAATGTGGACTGGTCTGTTATTGATTGTTCCTTTTAACTTAAGGGTTTGAGAGCCCTTGCAGCCCATAAAAACATCAGGAGATATGCTGTACAAAATTGATTGTGTATCCCAATACACTTCATCATCATCAACTGCATCATTTCCATTAGAATTTCTGATCTCATCCTCATAACCTTCAACAACTTCAATGTTCCATTGTCTAGAACTATTTGGGCACTTTGGCAAACTATCATCCATAAGCATGGTATCACACATGGAAAAACCACCTGGATCTAAGGGAAAGGTAGTCCCTTTTTGGAAACTATGATCCTCATCATCATCAAGGCCTTCATTCACACAATCCTGATATTCGTGAAATTCAGATTCTGCTGCAAGAATATCAAGAGATAAATCATCATCAATCTTTAGAATCATGCTCAACTTTGCTCCTGTTTTAGCTTTGCACACATTCCTATGTTCAGGGGTCCACTTCTCACCACAAAGGTAGCACAAATTCTTCTTCTTCCTGTCATCAATAATTGCTTGAGATAACTGCTTAACCAACTTGTTTCTTTTATCACCCAGATCATCCTTTGGAGTAGGTTTAAATGATGGCTTTACATCTGTAGCCTTGTAAACCTTAGGCTGTCCCATGCCACTGCCATACACTGTGGGGAACCTAGAAATAGAAGAAGTTGTAGCAGGAGTAGGAAGTTTGTTTTCATCATTGGAAACACCTTTGACCGTAGGCTTAGTTCCAAAGTGATCAATACCCAAAGTCTTCTCCTTCCAATTGTATTTGGGCTCATAAAGCTCTGCCAACTGCATGGCCTCTTTAAGAGAATTGGGCTTTTGAGCTGCAATGTATGAAGCAATACCAGGGTGTAGACCATGGATGAATTTGGCATTCTAACTCTTTCATCAATACCATGAACAAATGAGCCAATTTCCAAAACTGTTTGATATAATTTTTCACTGATCCTTGCGGAGTAAGATCATACCACTTACAAATATATTGACCTCTAGTAAAAGGAGATATAAAAGTTTTAAACATTTCAGCCTTGAACTCATCCCAAGCATTAAAAGTTGACCCTTCTTGCTGTAAATGCCTCCACCAAGAGTGGGCATAATCTTCAAGATGAAGAACAACAAATCTGATTTTACCTTGATCACCTTTTGGATATAGAAGGAAGTAGTTATCCATATTGCTGAGCCATTCCTCCAATTTCTCAAGAGAGGTATAATCACCTATCTTGCTGAGCCATTCCTCCAATTTCTCAGGAGAGGTAGAATCACCTTTGAACTTATGAAGTATAATCTTGTCTTTCATACTTTGTCTCGATGAGAAGATCCTTTTGGTTCAATAGATTTAACTGTTTGTATATATTGCTGGAATGTCATTGCTGCCCTAAGGTCTACTGGTAGCAATTTATATTCATGGAATTTTTGACATAACTCTTCAGCTGCCGAAGTGTTACTATTAGGAGCCTTACCATGTGTTGAATCCTTATCCATAGGACCTGTAACTCCACTAGAGTGATGGGTCCTTCGGGCAAAAGCCATAAAACCAACTGGGTCAGCTACATGTACAGGATCATCATCATCATCATCTGAACCTAAGTCTCCATCAATTTGGGGATCCAAAGGTCTCTTCCCATCATAGATTTGGCTTCTCTTGAACTGGTCAAACCTTTTATAAGGAGTGGCAGACATGTTCTGCATCCTTTGGTCAATCCTTTGATTATTGGTCTTGATCTCATTGGTTAAGTTATTGAATATCTGTAGCATTGGATCCATACAACTCTTTATAATTTGCTCCTGGTTAAGGGATATTTGTACATGAGGAGTTGCTGCCAAATCCCCTTGAATATTGCCAACATGAGGATCATTGGGCTTAGAAACTACAGCCTGATCATCAATTGCTTCCTTCTCTGAGATGGAATCAAGGATACCCATTGGCTGCTTACTAGTTTGACCAGTAGATCTCTTTACAAGCATATTTAATGACTCGAATCAAGAGTAAATGCACTGTCTTAAGCCCTGATCAAGAATAGCTCAATTTCCAAGGAGTAGCAGACTGTTGCAAGGCTCTTTTTGCACAATGTGTAAACCAAACTGTATAGAGACCTATGTAGGACTTTGAATTCTTTGGACAGCCAATTCTCTGTCAAAGCTATAGACAGAAGCACTGTTCGAACAATATACTACTGTACCAAACTATCAGTGAACAGTCGGGTCACTGTCCACATCGCTGAACCCCAGGGTAATCCTCCTTCATTTGACATGAAACTTTGTAGAGTGGTTCCAGCAGTTAGGACGACACCTCAGCAACAGCCACGAGTAATTTCGAAGTGATATGTAGCCAGGTCGTTTACTAGGCAGCGTACACATCAATTCCAAACAAGAAAAAAAATCATGCAAACAAACCTGTATCTTGCTGGAACTTGGTGTGGGTGTTCCTAGAGCTGAGGCGACTCCCTTGATGCCAACATATTGAAATTCGGAGAAGAAATGCTGTAGGTCCTACAAAATGCAGATCGAAATTGCTCACAGCTCCTCCAAACAATCTCGAATCACTGCCAGACTTCGGGAGCAGCCTCAGGAGATTAGGGTGAACAATTCAAGCCAGGAATGACTTAATTTGGTGGGGGAAAAACATCAGATCGTCACTTTCTTGTGCCAGAGAGAAAACCCCTTCAATGTTGACTCAATCCTCCACCATTTTAGGATTCTCATACATAAAAATGATCAGGGAAGCAAGGGCTTTCCACTGATGCAAGAAGCCCCAAATTCTGAACACTTCGAAAATTAGGATTTCCCAGAGCCTGCCATGTGGCAGCTGCCAACAGAGAGCACTTCTGGCGCTGAATTTTTGCACAGAGGTAGGCCCTAGGCTCAAGAGTAGATGCTCCAATTTTCAAAGTGATTGGGCAAAATTTTCCCATAAATTCCCACGAAAAGTGCTCTGATACCAATGCAAGAGGACTACTTCTAACTGAAGGTAAATACCACTAATTTGGTAGAACATAATGGGATTAGGGCAGGAAAGTTAGTGCAGTGAAGTACCTTATTTATTAGGAAAAGAGTAGGAGTGGAAGGTCATGGGCTGGACCTACAACAGAGACTTGTGAGGGGCTACACAAGGACAGGAGGAATCAATCCTTATTAGAATTCAGCTGAGTAATGGAACTCTTACTGTGTATTCTATTTCAATAATGAAGTACAAATCATGAATGAATGCCAAGTACAACTAGGGCCCTTATATAGGTATAGCCCAGGTGAGTACAAAACAATATTGCATATGGGATTACCTCCTAGGATGCCACGTGGCAACTTATGGTATCCCCTAAAGAAAGGAAAAACACTTAAAAGCCAATAAAGGCCTTTCCACTAACTTCTAGCCTAAGTAAAAGTCACCCTCTGTTATACTAATGGTCCCTAAGGCAAATCCTTTTCACCCCGCAAGACATACAGCACATCGTTCATCTTGAACTGATAAATTTTCTTCTTCCAATCAATGGCTGGATTCTTCTTAGAATGGCAAGCCTTACCTACTGCTATATCTATGTGAGCAAGCCTGGTCATTTCAAAGTCTAGCTTCTCCGCATGGTCTTGAATCTGAAGTTCCAATTGAAGCCTTTGGTTCCATACTTCAGTTGAACTTCCATCTTCCATCGTGGCTATATATGTATAGTCAGATGGACTAGTCTTTAATTTCGGCTCTTTACGAGCTTGGAGTTAATTGCATTGTGCGTTAACGTTGAGTCAAACAACACAATGACGTCGTGATTGGTCTCACCTGGCTTCACCTGCTTGGCTTGGCCACTAGGATGCGAGACACAACCTTTACTAACCCATTTCTTCTTAAACCCACTTTCTTTGGGTACACATACCGAGTCCCAACCTTCACAAAACCGCTTGGTCTGTTCCCTTTGGCATCCTCATAGTACAAGGCTATGGCAATTGCTTCATTCACATACTTAGCCTGAACTTCCATCTTAATTCTATCATTCAATCTGAAAATAAAATCCTTTACTTGTACCGACTGAGGAAGAGATTCATAAAATTTCATTACACATTCTCTAAATTTATCAGTGTATCCAGCCACTGACAAATTTCTCTGACGAAGGTTTCTATAGTAGTCCCAAGCTTGGGATGCTCTGTCAAGAGGTAAGAAGTATTTCCTAAATTCTTGCTTGAACCCCTCCAAAGTAGTGGATGCCACTCCATCCCTTTGTTGTTTTATCCACCATCTGTCCGCTGCCTAACTGAACACATGGGTGGTCTCGTGATTTTCTTCATGTCATTCCTGATTTCACAAATGGCAAAAGCATCTTCCCATTTGTGTAAGGTTTCTATGGCATCAGAGCTACGGTCAGTCATCCAACTAGAATACTTTTGTGGCCTATAATTGCCAATATCAGGTATCTTAGCCCTCCTAGTTTCGTCCGTATGAACACTGGTTTCAGGTTCCGTTGGAGCTTTCCTTTTCCTCCCAGGATGGTCTAGTACACATACTATGAACCATTTTCTAAGCTCGGATTGCCCTAAGTTTGATTGCAGTTGCTGAGCCAGAATCTATTGTAAGGCATCCCCTAATAAAGCAATCCTACCTGATAGTGTGTGGGCTGCTGGACACGACACTTGTGGGGCCGCGGCTGGACTACTGATTCTATGGTAGAGATCTCTTCTTCAACCTCCATTGCTATTGCTTTGCCTTTATCATAAAGTCCTAGATCTAATTAACGTGTTTGGATTGGTTGAGTTTTTTTTTATAACACTACCTGAAATTGTATTTACAACTGGAAATATCACCAATGTAAATCCACGTCAACTTACTGCTGCACTGGTATGGACTATAAAACCGCAAATGTTACGCTCTAGTCGAGATAGCATGACCTCGGAAAGATCGGTGGGCATTTTCTCTTAGATGACCGACTTCTATAATATTTAATGTGCGTAAATAAAATGGTCAAGAGAAGTAACTGCCAAGGTCCTAGGTGAGGGTGTAATGGCATTGACTAGGTGGTTCTGAGTGCTAAGGCCTAGGTGCACCTAAATGTGTAATAATGCCAAGGGGCAAATGGTTTAATTGTGCCCCAAGAGAGGGGTAAATGGTGTACCAAGTAAAAAGGGCTAAAATGATGACATGTGGCAGAGGGAACCATCTAGGGAGTTGTGGGTTTTGTGGATAGGCATGAGAGACAAAAATTACGTATCTGATGAAGCATGCGATTCACAAAAATAAGGCTGGGTGGATATCCCTGATGCCATTGCCCGTGATGGATGAACACAAGGAGAGAGAAATAGAATAAGTTCGTTTCATTTTGGTATCAGAGCCTATGGTAGAGATCAAAGGCTGGACGAACGGGAGGAGAAGTGGAGCGTAGGTGTGGCGGCTCGATCGTTTGTGACCTGCGATGGACGGACGGGATCGACGTGGTCTACGGAGGAACCAGTGATTGGCTGATGGTATTCTCCAAGGAAACGAGTTGCAGGCCTGGACCTCCCTGGTGGGCTGACGACGCACGGCTTTGCTAAGCACCGACGTGCGCCCGCGTGGAGTCAAGCGAAGGTGGAGCAGTGCAAGGAAGGCGTGATAATCGGCTGCCTGTGACGACGACCTTCGTGGTGGTTGAGTTCGTTGTGCGGGAGACCTTCGTGGTGGCTGAGTGCAGGTTTGACAAGGGGGAAAGTAGCGGAGCAGGCTGGCGTTGTGCTGCGATGGCATGGCGCACTGTTGACGGACAGGCTTTGCGTGGATTTTGTTGTTGTGGCACAAGCGTACTTGTGTCAACGTGGCGCTGGTGACCCCGAACAATGGCGAGCAGAACCTTGTTCCAGATTCCTTTCAAAGCCTGCGTAGTGCAAAGGCGTCACGTCAGTCAATAGTTTACTTCAGGTGGGTCTACACCAGGCACGGGATTCTTGAAGAGGGGAGACTGTACGTCTGAGAAAGAGGAGCGTATGAACTCGGATTGCGGGGAGCTTCCAGGGAGCAGTTCTTTTCTTTTTTATACAAATTTTGAGTTTGCAGTCGATTCAATTATGTACAGCAGAGGCTACCGTTTATTATTCTTGTATAACAAAAGGGGAATCTGAAAAAAAAAAAAACTATTTTTCCTTTTGAAACTATGGAGGCAGGACAAGATTCCAGGGTGAATCCTAGTGAATCTAGAGCACGGTCTACACAACAAATGTCTTATCACACAACACCTACTCTGGTGGGTAGAATTTCGGTATTAGAAGATGCTTTACAGCAAATCATGAACCAGCAGCTTCAAGTGAACGCTGGTCAGAATGAGATTAGGGAGATGGTGCAAGCCTTGTCGGCTAGGCCATCTAGAATTGATAAGGGCAAAGCTCCAGCAGAGCCAGAGCCCAGTATACATTCATCAGAGCGTGCGAGGGTCAAGGTGCCCAATATTGCCAACTATAGACCAGAGAAGTACGCTGGTCGGATGACCGAGCGCAGTTCTGATGTGATCGAGGTTTGGTTACACAAGTGGGAAGAAGCCTTCGCCATTTGTGAAATCAGATCTGATCTAAAGAAAATCCGTGAGGCCACTCACCTGTTTATTGAGGCAGCGGATAGATGGTGGATAAAGCAACAGAAAGATCAAGTTGCCCCTACCACCTGGGAAGGGTTTAAAGCTGAATTTAAGAAACACTTTCTTCCACCTGACGAAGAGTCCCGAGCTTGGGATGCTTATAGAAACCTTCGTCAGAGAAATCTGTCGGTGGCAGAGTACACTGACAAGTTCAGGGAATGTGTTATGAAGATAACACACCCTCTCCCTATGTCGGTTCAGTTGAAAGACTATATCTATGGACTGAACGACAAAATTAAAATGGAAGTTCGGGCTAAATATGTGACTACATTAGATGAATCTATTGCAGTAGCCCTGAACTATGAGGATGCCAGAGGCAGATCTAGTGGATTTGTGCAGGCAGGGACTCAGTATGAGTACCCGAGAAAAGGGGGATTTCAGAGGAAATGGACTTCAAAGACAAGTGTCTCCCAGCCAAGTGGCCAAACCAAGTAGGTGAAGCCAGTTGAGGGACCAGCATAAACAAGTACCACCGTTGGGGTGAAAAGGAAATTAACTCCAATGGCAACCCGGGCTTGGTCAAAGTCCTCGTTGACCCCTGAACAAAAAGAGAAAGCTAGAAAAGAAGGATTGTGCTTCGGCTGCCTTCAGCGACATCAGTGGAAAGATTGTCCCCACTGAATAAAGACCGTCGCATGGCCAATATGATAATATCTGAATGCGACGTGGAAATGCAGGAGAGTCCCAATGCGGAACATATGCAGATGCAATTGGCGGGACCTTCTCAAAGGTTAGTACCTGTGTTGTTAAGTGTGTCTGTTACTAAGTTAGTAAGCGGTGCACCTGATAACATCCTTTCAAAGCCCGCAGCAACGGGGTATACGGTTTTCGATGAGCCCGAGTTGATTAAAATGAAAGGACAAGTAGCCAGTCATGATGTGATTGTGTTGTTTGACTCAGCGTCAACACACAATGTAATCAACTCGAAGCTTATTAAGAAGCTCAAGTTGAAACTAGTCCGTCTGACTATGCTTATACGGTCAGGATGGCGGACGAAAGTTCAACTGAAGTATGGGACCAAAGGGTTACCCAGTTGGAAGTTCGAATTCAGGACTATGTTGAGAAGCTGGACTTTGAACTGACCAGACTTGCTCACGCAGATATAGCCCTAGGCATGGCTTGGCATTTTTGGAAAAATCCAGCCATTGATTGGAAAAAGCATATTTATCAGTTCAAGATGAACGAGGTAGAATATGTTTTGCGAGGTGAAAAGGATTTACCTCGAGGACCACTGATTTCAACCATGGAAATTCGGAGGACTCCGAAAGAGTTTCTGTGTCTGTGTATAGCATCGGTAGAGTCGATTAATGATGCATCGACTAGCACTGAGGCTACCCAAGATGGGAAGATGGCCGAGTTGGCTAAAGAGATATCAGAGAAGTTCTCTGAATGTTTTAGGGATGAACTACCTTATGGGTTACCTCCAGAGCGGAAAGTTCAGCATAAGATTGAACTGATCCCGGGGGCAGAACCTGTAAATAGACCTCCCTATAGAATGAGCTTCATTGAAGAGGCGGAGGTGCGTAGACAACTGGAAGAATACCTCAAGTTGGGGCAGATTCAACCAAGTTTCTCACCTTTTGCTTCGCTAGTGATATTAAAGAAGAAAAAGGATGATACGTTTCGCCTCTATATAGATTACAGAGCATTGAATAATATCACTGTTAAGCACAGGTATCCGATGGCTCAGATTGATGATTTGCTAGATGCATTACATGGAGCCGTGATTTTCAGCAAGATAGATCTTAAGTGTGGCTACCATTAGATCCGGATTAGAGCCGAGGATGTGCATAAAACCGCTTTCAGAAGCAGGTTTGGTCATTATGAGTTTTTGGTAATGCCCTTCGGACTTAACCAATGCTCCAGCGACATTCGTCATGCTTATGAACGATTTACTACGTCCGTATATCAGAAAGTTTGTAGTACATTTTATTGACGATATTCTAGTGTTCAGTAAAAGTATTACTGAGCATCGTGAACACTTGAAAATAGTGTTCAGTACTTTGAGGAAAGCCAGCCTTTATGTAAATAAAAAGAAAACTATACTGTGTATGGTTAGGCTTGAATATTTAGGGTTCATAATTACTCCACAGGGGGTAGAAATGGATCCGAAGAAAGTGGCTGCGATACTAACTTGGCCAATCCCTCGGAGTTTGACCGCGTCGCGATCATTCTTGGGGTTTGTCCAGTTTTATAGAAGGCATATCAAAGGGTATTCCGAAATAGTATTGCCATTGACTGATCTGACCTCAGATAAAGTACCTTTTATATGGGGACAGAATCAACAAGAAAGTTTTAACACCATAAAACAAGCTGTGGTCACAGGACCGGTGTTAAAAATAGTTGATCCCCAGAAACCGTTGTTCCTGGAAACCGATGCAAGTGGCATTGTGGTAGGAGCAGTTCTCCTTCAAGAGGAAAGGCCAGTAGCCTTTGAAAGCAAGAAGCTTTCTCCCTCTCAAAGGAATTGGCCAACTCATGAATTGGAGTTGTATGCTGTTATCCATGCTTTGAAAACATGGAGGCATTATTTGTATGGTTCAGAGTTTTATGTGGATGTGGATCATGATACTCTGAAACATTTTTGTAAACAGCCTGACTTGAGGGGTGTCACCACAATGTAAATATCCTAAGTCAAAGTACAGTTGATCATTTATTTGATCATAATTAAAGAGTTTTATATGTGTTAATTATGGTCAAAGAGTTATTTTAATGGTCAAAGGATTGACTACGGTCAAAGATACTTGAATCTAGTCAAGTAAACCTGACTTCGGTCAAGGAGACTTGGTTTATTACCAAGAGGGTTAACTGCGGTTAACTAGAGAACTACAGAGCTGACTACGGTCAGAGAGTGTTGACTTCGGTCAACAAGACTTGGCATGCGCCAAGAGGGTTAACACCGGTTAACCAAGATGTGCCAACTTCGGTTGGAGAGACTTGGCTATGATTAAGGCGCCTCGACCCTTGGTCAAAGCTCCTTAATTATAATCAAGAGTGTTGACTTCGGTCAACCAGAGAATAAATATATATTTTTATATTTATTAGGTGTGCACATGTGTTCAGTGGGGAGGCCCACCGTGACTAGAATTAGTCCACAGTGTGTTATTTGCATGCAAAGCGCTAACAATTAATGGGTGCCATGGTGGTGCGCTTTAATTAATTGTTGCAGGTACTAGGAAGAGTTATTTTTCCTAAGCGCTACGGGAGCCTGACAAGCATCTAGGAGGCGGTTCGTGTGACCAAGTGCTTTGAAGACTCCAGAGTGGCCCTTAGTGGCATGTAATAGGACTTAGTCTAGATTTTAGACAAGTGGCATGTTGCCAATTTGAAATGAGCTTGAAGCTCTTGTAATAAAGGGGATTTTTTTTTACGTTTTGAAAAGTAGAGGTTACCAGACAGCTCTACGCTGAACTTTTGTAACAGATTCTCTCTCATGAATAAAAACCTTCGGGGGGGTCCAGCCCGACGTTTTGTCCTGGGCCCTAGTGCATCCACAGAGAGAGGGAGGGAGGGAGAGCTTATGAAAGTGTAATTGCTGTCTTTTATGAGCGAGTCGGTTTTATTGGTATCAGAGCAGGATTAAAGGCTTTCTCAAGCCTTTGACGATCCAAGCAGTAGCTTAGGCAAGGATGTGCAAGGGGAGAGTTTGCTGTGCGCAACGGACAGGGCGTTATTCTGCCTATGAACAAAAGCTAACGGGGGCCCTGAGTCCTGACGGGACGTTGACGAAGGCAGTTGTGGAAGTGCTCTTGATTCTTGCATGGGCTCCTTAAAGCTTCTGCTACACAGCGCGTCATGATGCGAAAGCTCCTACAGCTGGAACTCGTCTAGGCGTGAACTGACGGAGAATAGATGGGCCGGTTACGTTGAGCGCTGACAGGATTCTTCACGACGACGCTTGTTCTTCACGCGCGGTGCCATGGTGCTGAAAGTTTGCAGGGGCTCTGCGTTGATGCTGACGTGGAGCACTGATGTCATCTTTGCTGATGTGACGCACACGTGGCAGGGGTAGTATTGACAGGTCAACAGACTCGTGGCACACAAGTGACGTGGCGATCACACGTGCGGGATGACGTGGCAGCCAGGTGGCATGCACGTGCAGGTGCTGACGTGGCAGTACATGTGGCAGCCAGCTCAGCAGATGACTTGGCAAGACACGTGGCAGGCTGATGTGGCTAACCAGTGGTTAAGTTTAACTCTGGTTAGTTAACCCTGGTCAGAGGTCTAGTTAGCTTCACCCAACCAGACTAGTTTGGTCACTGTAACCAGACTGACTAGTCCAGTTAGTCTAGTTGCAGACTAACCAGACCAGAACCAGTCAGTCTGGTTAGAGTAACTAGCCAGTTACTCCATCTGGTTACTGTTTCTTTAAAAAAAAAAAAAAGACAGTTGCAGAGACTGTTTCTGCTAGCAATTTTCACCTGCCTGTCAGACTTTTACTGTCAGAAAAGCAGCAGAAAACAGAGAAAACAGAGAAAGCAGATTTCTACTGTCAGAAAAGCAGCAGAAAAGCAGAGAAATCAGAGATTTGCAGAAAAAGAAAATGCATGCCTTTGTACACTGGGAAGATGAATCAGATGCTTCTGAGTGCTTTTTGCAGTAGCCAGAAAAAGGGCAATACAATTGTTGATGCTCTAGAAATTTTGTGGCTTTATGCTTTGAATTGATAGCTCAGTTATTGGCACAAGTTGTGAATGCAAAACACCTCTTGTTGAGGTATTTTTCTGTTGGAAAAGCAAAGGTAGTTGTGCATCAGTTACCTACACGGTGTGTGAAATTTGCAGATCTCAGAATATGGATCAATCACCTATCCAGTGGGATTCACAAGATAGGGATGTACATCCAAGACAGAGAAGTGTGCCGCAAACTCAACAAGAATTCGAACAGATGGTACGCACTCGTATACAAGAGATGGAAAATCTCAAAAGGGATCCAAGGGCTCAGCATTTGTTTCAAGCAGAAGCTATGCCTAATGCAGTATATGACGTGCCAATGCCAGAGGCACACTCTCGTGTACAGCCTGAGAAAGAGAGATCTCATAGGGGACGGTCCCATAGCAAAAAGAGATCGAGGCATCATCATCGATCTCCTAGTCCATCACCGTCTACCTCGAGTTCGACTTCTGTATCTTCTTCTTCCTTATCAGATAAACCATCCAGGAAAAGAAGAAAACACAAGAAGTCTAGGAAGAGAAAGTCTTCCAAAGAGACCAAGGAATTTAAAGAGGGAGGAAAATCTATCAAGTTTATGACCTACAATGGACAGTATGGTCATACAGACAAAGCATTGCAGTTCATCAGGCAGTTTGATGCTGCATTCGGTACATAAAAATTTTCAGAATCCTCCAAGTTAAGAATGGTCAGTTTGCACTTGACAGCAACAGCTAGTGCATGGTGGAGTGCACAGACCACAGATGGGTCAGCCCCAAGGAAGTGGAAGGACTTCAAGAAAGCCTTCTACCAGCAGTTTATGCCTAAACAGTTTAGAGACCATGTTCTTCAAGATTGGGACAGCTTGCATATGGATGCAGGAGATACAGTGGATGTGTACAACCAAAAGTTTTGGGATGCTTATTTGCAGGTTGCACCTTTCAAAAAGATCTCCAAAGGCACCCAAATGAGAAAGTACAGAGCAGGTCTCACTCCAAGAATTCAGGCAGTAGTGAATGCTTTGGGGGCAAAGAACATTCAAGACCTTATGCATTCAGCTTCAGTAGCTAGCCTTGTGCCGTTACAAGATCCATCTACAGTGCTGTCCTTGCATGCAGGACGTGCTGATAAAAAGAAAACTGATTTTTCAAAATCAGAAAAGAAAGAGTACCCCAAGGCTGAAAAGAAAGGGTTTCAGCCTCAAAAGCTGAGGGAAACTCAGTTTTCAAAGACTTATAAGGGCAAATCTCTATTCACCCCTGAACAGATAGCAGAATTCCGTAGAGATGGGAATTGCTTCAGGTGCGGCAAAGAGGGGCATGTGGCTGCCCAGTGCCCAGAAAAGCCTTCAACTTCGAAGGGAAAAGAGGCAGAGAAGCCACGAGGACCGCAAAAGCCAATGGCGGGGGGAATTCCTGACATACTGGGTCATGCTTCGAACCCAGAAGAACGAGAATTGCTGCTATCATGGGGCAAAGTTAGAGACCAGCAAGCGCTAATTTTATTTGATCCAGGGGCTACTGATAATTTCATATCAGAGGATCTAGCCCTGAGGCTGGGAATAAAGACGGAGGAGTTAGGCAGGGCTTTGGATGCCGATCAGATGTTCTGTGGGAATCCTGTGCCAGTTACTCCCTTGATAGGGAAGCTCCGTCTTCATGTTCAGAGTTATGTGGATTAGGAAGACTTCTTCATTTCTCCACTGAAACATCATGATGTAGTCTTGGGAATGCCTTGGTTTCATCGCAAGGCAGTGTTGACTCTTCCTGAAATAGTACTGGAGTTTGTGCATAGGGGGAAAAATCAGCGTTTAATTGCCAGGAATAAAGGGGACACTATCCCCATTGTATTTGATGTTACATGTGGTAAAGCAATAAAGTCTGCAAATTCTGCGTACATGGTGTTTGTAAAAGAAAAAGAGAATGATATGCATGCTGAAATGAATGATGCAGACAAAGATAAGTTTCAGTTTCTTATAAACTTTAAAGATTGCTTTTCTGATACTTTGCCAGGGGAGTTACCCCCAGAGAGACCAGAAGATCATCAGATAGAGTTAATGCTTGGTAGTGAGCCACCAAACAGACCACCTTATAGAGTCAGTGCGACTCAAAGAGAGGAGATTATGGCTCAGGTACAGGATTTGCTGTCCAAAGGGTTGATTCAGCCCAGCTCGTCTCCTTTTTGTTCCCCTGTACTGTTAGTATAGAAGAAAGATGTTTCATTCCGTATGTGCGTCGATTATCGCGCACTGAACAAAATGACCATCAAGAATAGATTCCCTATTCCGCGCATTGATGATGTCCTGAATCAGTTAAATGGAGCTACAGTTTTCAGCAGGATAGACTTAAAGAGTGGCTATCACCAAGTGAGGATACAACCTCAGGATGTGCACAACACAGCATTCCGCACTACATTTGGGTTGTATGAATACTTAGTAATCCCTTTTGGGTTGACAAATGCTCCAGCCACATTCAATAGAATGATGGATCGCATCTTCCGAAAGTACAGGCATTTTACGGGTACTTTCTTTGATGATATCTTAGTCTTTTCTAAGACAGAAGAAGAGCACAGAGAACATCTTGCTATAGTGTTTCAAGAGCTGAGAAATCATCAGCTCTACGCAAACAGCAAGAAAAGTGAATTTTTCTTGGGAGAAATCCACTATCTGGGGCATATAATATCCAAGAATGGGATACAAATGGATCCAGCGAAGATCCGTGCTATTCAGGAATGGTCAGAGCTGAAAACTGTGCATGAAGTTCGAAGTTTCCTAGGCCTGTGTTCTTACTACAGAAGGTTTATCAGACATTTTGCTGATATCGCAGCTCCATTACATGACCTTACTAAGAAAAATGCAGCCTTCACATGGGGAATATCACAGAAGAAAGCATTCAATACACTCAAGGAGAAGTTGACTACAGAGCCTATTCTTGTAGTCCCGGATCTTTATCAATCTTTCGATGTTGATTGCGACGCTTGTGGAGAATGTGTTGGGGCTGCATTGCATCAGAATGGCCATGTAGTAGCCTATGAAAGCAGGAGACTTCGGGATGCAGAAAGATATCTAGGAATCTATGAGAAAGAGTTATTGGCTGTAATTCATGCCATCCATACATGGAAGCACTATCTTTTGGGTGCAGATTTTACTGTTAAGACAGATCACCAAAGTCTGAGATACTTTTTGACTCAGACCAAGCTTTCCGAGAAGCATATGAAATGGGCAAACATGCTGTCAATGTATCATTTTCAGATTGTCCATACCCCAGGAATTCGGAACAGAGTGGCAGATGCCTTATCCCGAAGACCTTAGGTCAATAACGTGACTATTGCTTATCACCAGGATCTGGAAGGCATGAGGGAGCAATATGCTCGTGATCCAGATTTTGGTGAAATTTTACAGCAAATGCAAGACGGGCAATCCACCAGTCACTATTCCCTGAAAGATGGGCATCTAATGAAAGATGATTGCCTATGCATCACCCAGGAGATGAGGAAAAAGATTTTGGAGGAATGCCATGCACCTCCCTATGCTGGACACAGAGGAATTACAGCAACAACTCTAGCACTAGAGAGGTATTTCTTTTGGCCAGGGATGCGGAAAGATATACATCAGTTTGTTACTGAATGCCTTACGTGTCAGAAAGTGAAGTATGATAGACAGAAGGCACCTGGCCTACTTATGCCTCTTCCCGTGCCTCAGGCACCATGGGAAAGTATTACAATGGACTTTATTTTTGATTTGCCAAGATCAAAGTCAGGGAATGATGGGATTTGGACTATCATTGATAGATTCAGCAAGCAAGCTCATTTCATTCCAGTTCGCAAAACCATAAAGGCAGATCATATGGCTAAGCTTTTCATGGCACAAATTTTTAAACATCATGGTATGCCTAAGTCCATTGTTAGTGATCGAGATCCCAGAATGACCAGTCTATTCTGGAGAGCTTTATTTGATAACATGGGGACGAATCTGAATTTTTCTTCTTCTTTCCATCCCCAGATAGATGGTCAAAGTGAAGTAGCAAATTCTACAGTTTTGGATATGCTGAAATGCTACGTGGGTGACCAAAGTTCAGACTGGGAAAAGTACCTACCATTAGTAGAGTTTGCTTACAATAATACAGTACATAGCTCTACAGGGAAAGCCCCTTTTGAGGTCATATATGAGAAGGTGATTTTGCCACCTATATTGAGGACCAAAGATGAAATATTTGCAGCTGATCAGTTTGTGAGAGACCTCCAAACAGCTTAGAGCCAAGTCTGGACAGCAATTGAAAGGTCTCAAGAGAAACATAAAAGAGCTGCAGATAAGCATAGGAGACAGTTAGATCTCAAGGAAGGGGATTGGGTACTTTTGAGGTTTGAAAAAGCTAGGCTCCGCAGGTTTAAAGGCAAACAGAAAGTGTATGCAAAGTTATCTCCCAGATACTATGGCCCTTTCAGGGTTAATTGCGGTTAACCAGAGAACTACAGAGCTGACTACGGTCAGAGAGTGTTGACTTCGGTCAACAAGACTTGGCATGCGCCAAGAGGGTTAACACCGGTTAACCAAGATGTGCCAACTTCGGTTGGAGAGACTTGGCTATAATTAAGGCGCCTCGACCCTTGGTCAAAGCTCCTTAATTATAATCAAGAGTGTTGACTTCGGTCAACCAGAGAATAAATATATATTTTTATATTTATTAGGTGTGCACATGTGTTCAGTGGGGACGCCCACCGTGACTAGAATTAGTCCACAGTGTGTTATTTGCATGCAAAGCGCTAACAATTAATGGGTGCCATGGTGGTGCGCTTTAATTAAGTGTAATTGCTGTCTTTTATGAGCGAGTCGGTTTTAAGGGGCCACCAAGCTAGGTGGGCAGAGCTCATGCAGGAGTTTAATTTAACGATTCGGTACCGAAGAGGAAAAGATAATAAGGTTGCCGATGCGTTGTCTCGCATTATGCACAACCTGAGTTTCACGGTATTAGAGAGTGCTCTAATGACCGAGATTAGAGAAACTCAAAAAGTGGATAAGTTTGTCCAGAGCTTATGGCCTAAGGCTCATGTGTTAAAACCCGGGGAAAACGAAAAGGATGACCTGGCATCCAGAAAAGGCCAAACTTATGCAAGATATACCATAAGGGATGGTATGCTGAAAAGAAATGGCAAGGTTGTAGTACCTAGTCAGAATGATCTCAGGCAGAGAGTCATTCGACAGTGCCATGATAGCCTGTGTGCGGGACACCCAGGAGTCGAGAAGACATATGATCTCGTGAAGCGAGATTTCTTTTGGCCAAAGATGAAAAAGCATATTCATGAATATGTGACACGGTGTTTCTCATGTCAGGTAAGTAAGGCCGAGCAGGTGAAGCCACCCGGACTTTTACAGCCCTTGGAAATACCACTAAGTAAGTGGGAGAGCATTTCCATGGACTTTATTGTAGGGCTGCCTACGACACAAGGAGGGTATGATTCTATCCTTGTGGTGGTTGATCGTCTAACCAAGATGGCTCACTTCATTCCGACTAGAGAGTCTGTTAGTGCCCCGCAAGTGGCGGATTTGTTTATTAGACATATATTTCGTCTGCATGGATTGCCTAGATCCATAGTGTCAGACAGAGATGTCAGATTTACCGGTCATTTTTGGACCGCGGTTTTTGAGACACTAAGGACTGAGTTGGGAATGAGTAGTGGGGATCATCTTGAAACGGATGGTCAGACGGAGAGAGTCAACCAGACTTCAGAGGATATGCTGAGGGCATATGTGTCATTGAGGCAACATACATGGGACAAGTGGTTGCCATTGTTGGAGTTTGCCTACAATGATAGAAAACATTCCTCTACAGGGTTCAGTCCGTTTGAGCTGAACTATGGTTATAGACCAGCGAATCCAAGTATAGTTAGAATACCTCAGAAAGTGCCTAGTGCTGCGAACTTTGTGGTTCAGATGCGGGAGATGCTAGCACTTGCGAGAGCTAATATCGGATGCCAGGCTATGGATAGAGCCAAGGTGTATGCGGATGAAAACCGGTCTAAGAGTATTTAAGGAAGGAGAAAAAGTTTTTCTCAGAGTTCCTTCGCACTCGAAGTCGTTAACTTCAGGAGAGTGTGCTAAGTTATCACCTCGATATTGTGGGCCGTGGTTAATTTTAAAAAGAATAGGCAAGGTAGCCTATAAATTAGAATTACCACCGGGATGTAAGGTGCACCCAGTGTTTCATGTTTCTCGTTTAAAGAAATTTTTGCATACTGGTGACTCACTAATCGAAGGTGTGGTTTTGTTTCAGGAGATAGAGGATAATGCGAGGCGCAAACCAACAAGAATTCTGGACCGAGGAACAATGCAAGTGCGCAATCGGAAGATCCCCACGGTGTTGGTTGCATGGCATGGTCTACCTCTATCAGAAGCTACCTGGGAATCCGTATACCAGTTGCAGAGAGTGTTTACAGATTTCATCATCGAGGATGTTGATGCTTGAAGAGGGAAGGAATGTTATGCTGTAGCCGAGATAGCATGACCTCGGAAAGATCGGTGGGCATTTTCTCTTAGATGACCGACTTCTGTAATATTTAATGTGCGTAAATAAAATGGTCAAGAGAAGTAACTGTCAAGGTCCTAGGTGAGGGTGTAATGGCATTGACTAGGTGGTTCTGAGTGCTAAGGCCTAGGTGCACCTAAATGTGTAATAATGCCAAGGGGCAAATGGTTTAATTGTGCCCCAAGAGAGGGGTAAATGGTGTACCAAGTAAAAAGGACTAAAATGATGACATGTGGCAGAGGGAACCATCTAGGGAGTTGTGGGTTTTGTGGATAGGCATGAGAGACAAAATTTAGGTATCTGATGAAGCATGCGATTCACGAAAATAAGGCTGGGTGGATATACCTGATGCCATCGCCCGTGATGGCTGAACACAAGGAGAGAGGAATAGAATAGGTTCGTTTCAGCAAACTCTCAACTTGAATTGTGGAAAGATCTTTAAACCTGAAATACTTGATTTCTGAACAAGATAAATGAAGCTTCAAACAGAACTAAATTTAGGCAAGTCTAGAAAGGTCCCGGGTCTGTTTTTATTCTTGTGTGCAGCTTTCCCCCAATCTTGAAGATTGAATAGTCTCGTCACAGATTATCTACCCAACTACCGCACAGGTACATGGTTTTGATTATCAGGATACTTTTGCTCCCACAGCTCGACTAACCATAATTTGTAGTGTTTTGGCTTTAGCAGTCCAGGGAAGTTGGCCGATGTTTCAGATGGATGTAAAATCTGCCTTTCTGAATGGAGATGATTTCGCCATGGGTTGAAATAACGAGTGAAGGCTTAAGTAATTTCAGAACCAGTCCTTGGAGCCGCAGCAATTTGCATACGTCAGAATCAGGTTATTGGTGAACTATTATTCACGAAGCTCATCCTGCATATCAGCCACATTTGACTCATCATTTCCACCAATAGATGATCCATCATCTACCCTTGATTGTATACCTGTGGGAGTACTTGGTGGTACCATTTCTTACACATTTGGTGCATGGACAGCTTGCTGTCTATCAACATATGTAGGTGGATTCACATCCTGGAAAGTGAAGGGCCAATGGTTAGGGAGAGGAGGGAAAGTGGAAGGGAAGGCAGGGAGGAGAGGGGAAGGGGGAAGGGAGGAGAGGGGAAGAAGCCAGAAGAACTTGCCAAAAGCAATCTGAGGAAACTGAGCTCTCAAAATTTGCCCAAAGAAGTCTAAGAAAGCATGAGAGGAAGGACAATGCCAAAAGAGATGAGGCACAGTCTCTCTTGAAGCTAGACATCTGCGACAAATAGAGAAAGCAATGTGTCGTCGTGCCAAGAGTTGTCCATGAGGAAGAACACCCAACAAAGCTCTCCACAAGAAAACCTGCTGATGGAGAGGAATCTTAGAATGCCAAATCTATCTCAAACATTTCTGCCACCATTTCGTAGGATGATTAAGACGCCAAGTTGCAAAAAGCCAGGTCGCTTCACCCGCTCTGCCTCACTCACTTGACACGAAAAACACCGTGTCACATATTCATGAATATGCTTTTAATCTTTGGTCAAAAGAATCTTGTTTCACTTGATCGCATGTCTTCTCAACACTTGGATGTCCCACACATGGGCTATCATGGCACTGTTGAATGACCCTCTACCTGACCATTTTGGTTGGATACAACTACCTTGCCATTACGTTTTAGAATACCATCCGCGATGGTATATCTTGCATAAGTTTGGCTTTTCCTAGATGCCAGGTCATCTATTTCCCCAGTTTTACATGAGTCTTAGGCCAAAGACTCTGGACAAACTCATCCACTTTCTGAGTTTCCCTAATCTCGGTTATCAGAGCACTCTCTACTACGTGAAACTCATATTATGCATAATGCCTGACAATACATCGGCAACTTTATTTTCCTTCCCTCTTGAGTACCGAATCTTCATATTAAACTCCTGCATGAGCTCTGTCCACCTACCTTGGCAGCCACTAAAGTCAAGTTGTTTACAAAAGTACTGGTCCATATCCACGTACAACTCTGAACCATACAAATAATGTCTCCATGCTTTCAAAGCATGAATAACCACGTATAACTCTTTTTCATGAGTTGGCCAATTACGATGAGAGGGAGAAAGCTTCTTACTTTCAAAGGCTACTTGCCTTCCCTCTTAGAGAAGAACTGTCCCTACCGCAATGCCACTTGCATCGGTTTCTAGGAAAAACGGTTTTTGGGGATCAACAATTTTTAAACACCAAACCAGAGGCGACAGCCTTCTTTATGGCATTAAAACTCTCTTGTTGTTTCTGTCCCCACCGAAAAGGTATTTTATAAGAGGTTAGCTTAGTTAAAGGCAATACTATCTAAGAATATTATTTGATAAAACTAGACAAATCCTAAGAATGATGACAAAGTGGTGAGACTTTGAGAAATAGGCCAGGTCAGTATCGTAGACTCTTTCTTCGGATCCATTTCCACCCCATCAGGAGTAATAATGAATCCCAAAAACTCAAGTTTCACCATGCGCAGCACAATTTTCTTTTTATTCACATACAAACTAGCTTTCCTCAAAGTATCAAACACTTTTCTTAAGTATACATGATGCTCAACAATACTTTTTCTGTAAACAAGGATATCGTTAACAAAATGTACTTTGAACTTTCCGATATAGGGAGTATTAAGTCGTTCATAAGCATGACGAATGTAGCCAGAACATTGGTAAGTCCAAATGGCATTACTTGTAATGCCGAACCTGCTTCTAAAAGTGGTTTTATGCACATCCTTGGCTCTAATCTGGATCTGATGGTTAGATCTATCTTGCTGAAAATTATGGCTCCATGTAATGCATCTAGCAAATCATCAATCTGAGCCATCGGATACTTGTGCTTAGCAGTGATATTGTTCAGTCACTCTGTAATCTATACAAAGACAAAAGTATCATCCTTTTTCTTCTTCAATATCACTAGCGAAGTGAAAGGTGAAAAAGTGGGCTGAATCTATCCCAACTTGAGATATTCTTCTAGTTGCCTTCGCACCTTAGCTTCTTTAGTAAAACTTAACTTATAGGGATGCCTATTTGTAGCTCCTACTCCCAAAATAAGTTCAATTTTATGTCAAACATTCCGTTTTGGAGGTAACCCATAAGGCAACTCATCCCTAAAACAATCAAAGAAATCCTCTATGATTTGATCAGCTACCTTGGCCATCTCCCCATCTTGGCTAACATCAGTGCTAGTCGACGGACCACCAATTGACTCTACCAATGATGTTCAAAGAAACAAAAACTCTATTGGAGTTTTATGGACTTCCATCACATAAACTAATGGTCGTTGAGGCAAATCCTCTTCACCTCGCAAGACACATAGCACATCATTCATCTTGAACTAATAAGTGTGCTTTTTCTAATCAACGGCTGGATTCTTCTTAGAATGCCATGTAAGTTTGATAATTCAAAGTCCAGCTTCTCTGCATAGTCGTGAATCCGAAGTTCTAGTTAGGTAATCCTTTGGTCCCATACTTCAGTTGAGCTTCCATCTGCGATTCTGACCGAACATGCATAGTCAGATGGACTAGTCTTTAGTATCAGCCTCTTTACGAGCTTGTGTGTTGATGTTGAGTCAAACAACACAATGACATCATCATTGGCCAATTGCCCTTTCATTTTGATTAACTTTGTATTGCTAAAAGCTGTATACCATGTTGTTGTGGATAGGATATTATCAGGTGCGCTACCCACTAACTTAGCAACAGATAAACACAATAACATAGGTACTAATCTCTAAGAAGCCGCTAGCTGAATCTGCATCTGGTCAGTTCCGTGACTTCCCTTCATTTCTATGTTGCATTCGAGGTCACCATCTCAGTTATCCGACGTTCCTTGTTATGCAGACAATCTTCCCACTATGAGGTTGAAGACATCCAAAAGATAAGCCTTCTATCCTTGCTTTCTCTTTTTGCTCAGGGGTCAAAGAATATTTTGACCAGGCCCAAGCTGCCATTGGAGTTACTTTTCTCTTTACTTCTATGGTGGTACTTTGTTTAGAAGGAGCCTTTGTTGGCTTTGCCTACTTGGCTTGGCTACTAGGTTGTGAGACACTACCCTTCCTAAATCCACTTGTCTTCTTAAGCCCACTCTTTTTCGGGAACTCATACCGAATCCGTGCTTGCACAAATCCACTTTGCTTGTTCATAGTTCAGGGCCATGGCTATTACTTTGTTAATTCACCATTCCGACCGTATATGCACAGTTAGATGGAGTAGTCTTTAGTTTCAGCCTCTTTACGAGCTTGGAGTTAATTACATCGTGTCTTGCCGCTGAGTCAAAAAACACAATGACATCATGATTGGCCACTTGCCCTTTCATTTTAATTAACTAACTCTATATCACTAAAAGCTGTGTACCCCATTGCTGCGGGCCCTCTAAGAAGATCCCGCTGGCTGAATTTGCATCTAGTTGGTGGCTCTTTGGACTTTCCTCCATTTCTATGTCGCATTCTAAGACCACCATCTGAGCCATCCGATGTTCTTTGTTACGTGGAAAATCTTTCCAAAGGCATCCAAAATATAAGCCTTGTCTCCTCGCTTTCTCTTGTTGTTATGGGGTCAAAGACGACTTTGACCAAGCCCGGGCTGCCATTAGAGCAGCTTTTCTCTTCACTCCTATGTTTAGAAGGTGCCTCTGTTGGCTTTGCCTGCTTGGCTTGGCCACTGTGAGGCACTACCCTTACTAATATATGTTTATACCGTGTTCTACATCTACTGTCATGTGCTGATAATCCTGGTGAAGATGTCATAGTAGCTAGTCCTTGTTATTCATGATGGTCTTGTGTGAATATCATGAGGTGAAAACCGCATGAGCATGATGCTATAGTCGTTTCCTATGAGGAAGGGGAGATAATTCTTTATAATGTCACAAGATTATCTTAGATAGCTTTGAATAGAGGATGTGAAATATTTTGCATGACACTTGATGGACATTAGTTAAGCAAATTGATAATGCAATTTTTTAATCGAATACTCGAATTTGGCTTTATAGTGACACGGGTAGTGACCAAAGCCTGATGTTTATCAGGCACTGTTAGCATATCATTTCTAAGAGTTAGGAAAGTAAGTGTGAGCTTGGCTGGTGATCCTCATGTGACTGGTGGGTCACATTTCCCTCTGCGCTTGACGCCCTAGTGCATGGGGCTTAGGAATATGTACATTTGCCAATTAAAAGCATGGGTAACTTTCTAGTATTGCTCAACAGCCTGGTGGATATTTGTAGCTAGTTTGGTTTACGTTTCTTTTTTTCATATGGTTTTGTTCTATATTTTACAAGTTTAAATATCTCCTTTCTTGTATGGCATATATACAGGTCATTTTTAAGTATGCGTCTTATGAATATCTTCAAAGTATACAATTGTATGCAGATCATCCTAGGTATATATATGCACAAGAAAGTTCTTTTTTTTTTGCAAAATCACAAGCAAGGTCATTATAACAAGAAATTTGCATCTGATGTTTCATTTGCTAGGGGATGTATCTCTTTAGTAACATGTATATTATCAGTTCATTGGTTGTTTTACCAGCTTTGGTAACCTCAATGGATGACTATTGTCTTGTCTTGTTGTTTTTTATGATACAGTAGATTGGTCATGCTTGCTGGGTGGGCCTGCATTAACTGCTGTTTGCTGCTGCAGGTTGGAGATGATGAGTTTGGCTACATGCTGGCTGATATACTGAAGAAAAACAATGTAGAAGATGAAGGAATATTATTTGATAAAGGTGCTCGAACTGCTCTAGCTTTTGTTACACTACGCGCAGATGGTGAACGTGAATTCATGTTCTTTCGAAATCCAAGTGCTGATATGCTACTGCAGGAGAGTGAGCTGAATGTCGGCCTTATTCAAAAGGTTTGTCTAATCGAGTGCATTGTTTTTGAATCAATGCGTTGATGGATATTCTTAGGCTATATGCTTGCTTTTCTGTCTTCTATCTTTTGTACCTTTAGTTTACAATTGAAAAAGATTGTGGGCGGTTTCAAATATTTTATAATCACAGAATGTGGTTTATTCAGGCACACTTGTTAGGATAAGATGCTTTGGTGCTGTTTTGAAGTTTTTCTGTCTAGGTACCCATAGACGACCTTTTTATATGCAAGAATTATACAAAGTTTTGGCCAGTCGATTCATTTTGAAGTCTGGATTTGGCTACAGACGGCTATCTTACCATGATTGAGATATTCTACTTCAGTCAAGCAGTAAACTGAGGCCCTCTCTTCACTTTCCATCCACTGTTGCTAAGTGGTAGATAGCCTCTTCTCTATGTCAAGTGCAGGATGTGACATTTTAGGCTTTTTTAAGAGTTCAGCATGTTGAATCAGTCCAAAGGCTAGGTAATGCGCTATAGGACAGTAGACCTGTAAGAAAGTATCAACCATTATAGGGAAGAATATGTATTTATCAGTTGGCCCTGGAAGAGCAGAGCTAGCACAGAGCGTTGAGAAATCTAGCTGCACTATACATATGTGCATAACACGGAGTGGAAAATGGCAATGTATTAATGTGCTTGAATAGCCCTTGAGCCAACCATAAGCGTTTCGGCTATATGTTTATTTCCTCTTTGAACAATATAGATCACCATACATTTTGTAGTATACATCCATGATCCTCTCTCTTCTTATATTTCACACATGATATCAAAGGCATAATGATTCGTGATCTCATAGACATAGAGTTGAAGCTTTGGAATGTGACACGTGCCTCCGCACTGTCTCATTTGCAGTGCCTACACATGGCTTGAGGGCTTTGTCTTTGTTTTGTCATCCTGAGTCAAATAGGAAAGGATAAAGGGTTTTGCTTCACGCAGAAATGATTCAATGACATTCTTGCATGGCTGCCCTCCTCTTGCAGAGCATGAATTAATAAAAACATCACTTGCCTTGCTTTGTAGTTGTGCACAAATTTCCCTGGAATATCGTCTATCCAAGGACTCAACTGAAGACAAAGATACACCAGACTTGCCTGTTTAATCTGTTAACAGTTTTTTCTGCAAACATTCATCTGATCTCCAAAGTCTGGTATTTGATTTGAAGGGCTTAGCATGGTTGTATAATAAGCAATTCTGGTTTTATTTTTGGGATTACATTCATGTATTCTGACTGCTGCATCCAGGCAGCTATATTCCACTATGGGTCCATCAGTCTCATAACAGAACCATGTAAAAGTGCACATTTGGCTGCAATGAAGATTGCAAGAGAGGCTGGTGCTCTTCTATCGTATGATCCAAATTTACGGCTTCCTCTATGGCCATCAGCAAAAGCAGCTCGCGAAGGCATTTTAAGCATATGGAATGAAGCTGACATCATTAAAGTAAGTAGAGTTTTGGCTGAATAGACACGATCAGCAAGCTGTTTATTATTTTCCTTTGAAATTTGTGTATTTAGTTGGTCTTATGCTGTGAATATGAATATATTTGCAATTTATATATCAGCACAGCAGTTTAGGTGCTCTGCAAGTCATTTGGGTTTTCTAGGTCTTCAAGATATGGTACAGTAGGTGTGGACATCATGGAATCCCCATGATTTACACTGCTTTCTGAGCATCTATCCTTTCATTGACTCAGTGAGAGAACTGTGTGCAGATGAGTGAAGAAGAAATCACTTTCCTCACAGAGGGTGGGGATCCTTATAGTGACGAAGCGGCTAGAAAGTTGATGCATCCAAACCTGAAGCTCCTTTTAGTGACTGAGGGGCAGGATGGCTGTAGGTACTATACAAAGGTGGATTAAAAGCTCTGTGCATCCAGTTTCTGTTATGTTCATTAGCTGTGCTGCTGACGTTGGTTTTATATTAAGTCTTTGTTTAGTACAGCTGTTTCATGGCTTACTGTTGACAAAACAATCTCAGTGGTGCATAGAAGGACAGAAAAGCCATTTCAGAACTCTGGGAACGATCTATGATGTGAATAGTTATGAAGTGTCTCGTCTTTGATCCACAGGAATTTAGTGGGAAAGTGGAAGGAATGACAGTGGAGACTATTGATACAACAGGAGCTGGGGATGCTTTTGTTGCTGGAATCCTTAGCCAGCTTTCACAAGATATGTCTTTGACACAGGTATTCATCAGCCGGGACATGTCAAGCACCCAATTTTGGGCTGAAAGATCAATGTTTAGGTCTGATGAAGGCTACATAGTCATTAAGGCACTTACCAGGAAGATTGATATATGAGCAGGATCCTTGTAGTCTTGAGACTTGTGTATTGTCAGTCTCGTGCTATTTTGTAGGTGAAGTATAAGCAGAGCTCCTTTGCTCTAACACCAAAGTTCTGTGAAAATAATTCTTTTCTCATGAAGCCTAGGACTTCACCAGGAAGAAGGAAAGCATCAGCTGGACCATTGTAGGCTTCAACATAAGCTAGAGCTAATGTATTTACATGAGTAATATTTTCAATTATATTAACATACATTTCATTCTGCAGGATCAGAAAAGATTGGGAGAGGCACTGAAATTCGCCAATGCTTGTGGTGCAATTGCAACGACTGAGAGAGGTGCTATCCCGGCTTTGCCAGACAGGCAGGCGGTGCTGAACATTGTTAGCAAAGTTCCAGCTTGATCACTAACAGATCCCCACCAACTTAGCTTCAACACTGTCATCCATATAGGATGCTGTCCTGAAAGATTTACTACAGAACATTAGTGTCCACCTAGCCTCAAAAATGTTGCTCGAGCTTTTATAGAAAATGAAGTGGTTACTCGGGCCTGTGAAATAACTGCCCATTTTTATGATTTTCAGGAGGATGGTTAACCATCCTTGACTTACGTTTTTTTTTGGGGGGGGTTGGGCTTTTAGTTTCCCTATGGTCTTCATTTCTTCTCTTATCAGGACATACAAACTCTTAAATTGTACGATGCTTGAGAGTATTTGAAAGCTACTATAGAATTAGGTTTCTACCAAGCATGATCTAGGAGGGATGGTGCGACGCAACAATATCTGCATTTAAATATTTTTATCTGGGCACGTCTCATAATGTCTGTTCTGGATCAAGGTGCCTAAGAGACACTGTTACCTCATGCAAAAAAGCAGGCTATATGTCCAATCAAAACAAAATTGAGTTTTTGCATTGAACTTTTGCTTCATCTCTGCCTTGTTATTTTGGATCATTTGGTTCTGTTACCTCAGTAAGCACTGGGTGTAGTACAAATTCTAGTAACTTTTAGAGTCCATTCCAGCATTCTTTGTGGGTTTCTTTGTTTTTTTCCCACCCTGTGATTTACTTTTGAATTGGCTCATTTCATGGCATCATTTCATGTGTTTAAGATGTGGAAACAAGGACATGCCATCATTCCATGTTTGCCAATCCCTAAAGTAGGGGATCCCATTTGGTTCCCAGGGTCTTGAGGCCATGGTCCAAGAAGGGAGAAACAGTGGTTATTTCGTGTGCTCACGGCAAGCCTCTTCTCTTTGTCATTGCACACCTTTTGAATTGAAGTCTCCTTTCTGTCTTAGAGCAAAGGCCTCTACCTTCACTCATCTTCTTGAAGCATATTTTTGAGTATGTGTCTTGGATTTTCCACCAAGGATGTTCACCACCTTGGCTATGATAGCTTGTTGGAAAACACACCTACACTAGTTTGGAATATAGCAAAGCTAATGCAATGTGTAGATGAATGAATGTCCTTGCAGTCTTCAATTGAGAAAATAGGATATCTAAATGCCAAAGATGTATATAAAGTACAACACTCATTTTTTTCACTTCAGAGTGTGCAATTATGAGAAGAGAGAGAGAGAGAGAGAGAGAGAGAGAGAGATTCAAAATTGTAGAGAGAGAATACACAGATGTACAGCTAATAATAGATCTCATGTACATTTAAAAATCCTTACAAAACAAGCTTGCAAAATGTACCACACATGCAACAGGTTTTGGTGAGGTAGGATGCCACCTAAGGCTTCATATGTATATCTCAGATCCCTTCTAAACTACTGTGTGCCTCTTTGATAGGCTTCAGTAGTTGCTTTTGGTTGGGCTCTACTTGTTGCTTTCTTCTAGCATTCTTGTGCTTCCCATGTGGCTCAATGCATGTACCCAAATCTACACCAAGATAGCTTGAGGCATGCATTAAAATGGACCAAGTGTTGTGCACGCAAATGGGTTTATTTATACAATAGGTGACCCTTCAGACTAGCCGACCCGACACTGACCTATAGACATGTCTGTGTACTACTGTAGCACTCGACCAAACCTGCAATACTTGCCTAATAGTACTTCCAACCATTGGAGACTACTACTAAATTTGTCGGCTTGTTACAGGCCTTGTTGCTTTTCTTATTGTCCTTCCCCATCCTTGTTGTATATAGCCATATAGTAGGTCACATTCCAAGGCATGAGTGTTGCCCATGTGTCACACTTTTAATGTTGTCCACATGGTAACCAATGCACCTCCTTTATTCCACCTATCATGCCACAGGTATCAATACCCATTGCACTCATTTGGGGGCTAGTAGGTGGGGATTCAACTTATATTTCCAAAGTTTCACTTTGTAGAAACTCAAATCATGCAATAAAAATCTTAGTCTTAGTCGATATGTTTGGAAGCAAATTTTACAAAATTTGGCACGTTGTGACATGAGATTTCTGTGCTCATAATTCTTAATTTATAACTATTAACAATGCATTTCGTTTCATCCTAGCGTGGATGATGCAAAACAAGATTGTTGATTTGCCTGTTGGTCCTTATTTGGGAATAGTACTTCTATACTATGTACCGCATTTGTGCCGATGTGTGCCCTTATGTAGGAAAATTGAATGGTGAACATCTTACAACAAAATCTCAGTCTTCATTTCATTTGGACAATAAAACAAATTTACTCACAATTATAGGGTAGGGTTTTAAGTCTTTAGAAGCTACACTTAATGCTATTGAGCAGAACAATGTAATCTTCTTTATGCTACACTAGCACCTTGTAGACTAGGCACTTACTTAGATGACAAGTGACTTTCAAATTATAATACATCGTGTCGAAACAATAGAGAATATGCTAATATTTCTTGACACAAGTGGTGTTTAAACATGCTTGCTGGAGCTACAAGATCAATATACACTTCAAACTCTAGGGACATATGCATGTAGCTTTGAAATTGCCCACACTGTTGCCAAATACTCTAGCTTAGTTGCTACTTCTCAGGTGTGACAATGATCAACTAAGATAAATTATGGGTGACTAAAGTCCACCTTCATCTTATTATAATGTCACTAGTTGGCTCTGTGGACCTACTTATTGAAGAGACAATTATTGATTTCACCCCAATAAGGGTTACTAAGTCTTGTTATGCTTTTCCTCTTGGCCTAAGTCTAGAATAAGAATTGTCTGAAATCTTTGGGGGAAGAGTCTAGACACTCTGATTCCAAAAACCCTAAAACTAGAAGTCTCCAAATTGATGGAAGCCACCCTTGTCTCTAAAGAAGATTGAACTAGAGCATGATTCCATCTTTTCTTTTGCCAACTTTTCCAAGTCTCCATGATGCCAATTTGCACTGCCAATACTTTGTTCTCATAGTCCAACATATATACTTGCTATGTGCAAGGCTCTGCCTTCACATAAGCTTACCTTCTGTGAGATATTAGGGCTACAATAGACACGTTGCCAATAGAAAAAATCCAAAGATTCACAATGTATTAAACCTTTTGTGAGATATTAGGGCTCTACAATAGAGCACGTTGGCAATAGGAAAATACAAAGATTCACAATGTATTCAATCTATACTTTCGAAGTCAAAGTCCAATTTACCTGTATATGATATAAAACCTTCAAGAAACTATCATAGACCTTGGGCATTTGACTTAGGTTTCATCCATCTCATCTATTCCAAACCTAGGTAGGTTAGAAGGCACATACACATGGTAGATAGGCACACATAATGGTCCAATTTGCTAGAGCAGGGCATTCTTTCATACAACAAAAAATAGGAAGGAAATTTGAATATGGTAACCATTCGATATGAACAAATGACCCAGTATAACATTTAAATCCTTGGTGGTTCTAATCTTATACCAAAGTCAAATATTTAAAACCACATAAAATCCACAAAACATAGCCATTCATAAGGTGTAGGACCTAGGCAACATCCAAATCCATAGTCAAAACGTAGCTACATGTCACATATCTCACTCCTCATTTTGTAAATCCCCTAAGATCTATGTCAAGATAATAACATGGCATGTCTATGGACTACAAGTCAACTTTGCTAGTAGAAGAAAACATATCAATGATGGCATAGCCAAGGTCCATGAATGTACATATAGAGTAACCATTTTCCCACAAGAATAGCATTGAAACTCACTTGAGGAAGTGATGATACCAATTCATTGCACCAATAATAGCAAGTGTTTAACTTGAGAAAATGATAGAAATGCATCATACTAGTAATAGCAAGTATTTCACTTACTTGTAAAGGTGATTTTATCATTTTTCACCCCCATGAATATACACATCACACAACTTGGTATAGTTAAAGTGCAACAGCTGAACTACCTCAAACAAATAGCTCCTATTGGCATCAAATAATTGCTTCTATACTACTCTCTATCCATCTTAGGTGTCTCACCCACAGACTTTCATCAAAAGACATCCACTAGTAAGATCCTTACTTTTGCAAAGTGCACCATTAGAACATTTCAAAGGAAATTATTAGAACATGTATGCATACCATATCATAAGAGGATTATCATCTACATTGCTTATTGTCTCAACACCGTCATAAAGATAACTAGCATCTACAAGCATGTGTATGCTCCGAAGCCACCTTCTTTGTATAGAGATGGACAATCGAGAAGTTGTCCACCAACCAAAGAGTGACGTATCATCCTCACCTACAATGAAGCTTACAACAAGGTTTGTGACTTCAATTGACAAATCTCTCAAGAAGCCATCATCAAGACTCAACACAATGTCATCTCTTGGAATGCCATGATTGGTTTGATTCATTATCTCACAGCGTGTAATTAATACCAACACAATGGCCTACATTCTCCAGCATAGGTAGGCTAGTTCCTCCACCACATTATGACCACATCACATGCAAGCCCAATGGCCATCTCATAGATTTCCCATATTCCAAGCTAATTAAATGTACCTTGTTGTAGTTAGATTCATCATCAATTCTTGTGAGCGTGTAATTAAAACTTGCACAATAGCCCAAGTTAGGCACCATGGTGGCTATAATTTCACTCCAAGCCCATCTTGCTAATTGATTGGAGCTCAATTCATCATCATTTTCATGTAAGCACAAAATTAAAACCAGCATAGTGGACCAAGTGAGGCACCGTGTCGCTAGAATTTGATTGCAAATTGATCTTCCATGCCAAGATAAATAATTAGAGTTTGATTATTATAACTTTCAAACTAGCATGGTGCCCACATGCTCCTACCTGGTGGCTTGACCTCCATGAGATCCTCCATCATGGTGGTTGATCATTCACTATATTCTCCACCATGGTAGTTGGTCCTCTAGCAGATCCTCCATTCTAATGGCCCACCTCAACCACCATAGTATTGGATGGTCAATCTTGGTCCACATCTAATTTCTTGCATGCAAGAATTTTTAACTTTTTTATTCCAAACTTGTTGCTCTTGATCCCACTCTTTGCATCCATGCAACTTTGTCTTCATTGCAAGCCATGCACCTCTATCTTGTTCCTGACAAGCCTTGCACCTCCATCATCCCCACAAGCAATGCATTTGTGTCTTCCTTGTGAAGCCTTGCACCTCCCTCTTGGGATTACTCCTTGCTTCCTTGCATGATGGATATATTTGCTTTCCAACTCCTTCACGACTCTCTCCTTTACCCACCTCATGTCTCTTAGAAAAGTGATCATAATGGAGGGATACATTGTCTATTAGGATAAGAAAGTCTACATTGTCTATCATAGATAAGAAATCCTAAATTAAAGAAAGCATGACTAAGAAGGTGCTCACTATCCCTTGAGGTAGTTCATAGGCTGGCTTCTTGGAGCACACATGAAAAAAACAGGATCTCTTTTTGGAATTCGCCAATGCGTTGCTCAACAATGATGGTGGAGCCAAAGCTTTGAGCTTGATAGAAGAATTTAGGCTCTTCTAAGTAAAAGAAGGCATTTATTCTTGGGTTCTCGAGGGATTGTGAAGTTCAAGAAATTTTAGATAACAGTAGAGCAATTGTGTGGGCATGGGGTCTCATATTCATAGGCAATTGCCAAGATCATGATAAACAACTTTAAGATGCATGTATCGGTAGGTCAAAATTATTGGCTCAGTTCATGAGCATTGGGTTACACCTATTGGCCACGATCATGAAAAAACAATAAGGCTAAAACATAAAGCCAATAAGGCTGATTTGACTATGGATTATGAGAGCGAATTAGGGAGGTGTTGAAGCCAAGGAAGACAAGGCACATGCCTTGGCAGAGCAAGCACACACTCATGTGTAGTAGGCATAAGAGAAAGATGAGGTAGCCAAAGTCTAAGCAATAGAAGCTAAAAAGTAAGTTGAGGAGGAGAGGAAAAGAAGATAAGAAGCAGAGAACTTGATCATGACTTGAATCAATAGTTGAAGAGAACTCAAATAGATGCAGAGAGTGTAAAGGCTAAGCTCAAGTCACGTCGAGTCAAAGAGAGTGGAAATGAGGCCAATTGCAAATAGATTTGCAACATGTAGAACATTTGAGAAGATGACGTGATAATTGCAAAATGAAAAAAGTAGTACCAAATCAAAGTGCATAGAGAGAGGAAAGCAAAGTAGTACCAAGTCAAAGTGCATGCTTGGAGTGGAACACGATAGGAGCATTGAGACCCCAAGGGAAAAGGACTTCAAAGAAGTGGTATGGTTAGTAATTTATTTGGGATTTGTTATACCAGGAGTGATGAACTTTTGAAATCCACCTTATATATGTGAAGTTTTGGACACACCCTTCATGACCCCCAAGCAGACCTTGTGGTTATAACCACCTTCTTATGAGCTTATGTCATGTAAGGGAAATTTGTTGGAAATGGTCATTCCACTATTGAATGCCTTTCTTTAAGAGTACCTTTGTCCATTCTATTGAGCATTTCTTATGTTCTTTTAAGGTCAGTATTTTCTTAAATACCCCTTGAATGCATGTGCTATATGGGGGTTTTACATGAGTAATTAGGGAAGAGCACACACAACAAGTAGGAGTGAGGTGTATCTAGCACACTGAGGGTTGAACCACAAATGGGAATATTTCATTGTTATTGGGGTGATTTTTCCATAATTACAAGAGAATTACTAGTGCCTAATTTTTTTTGGTTATCAATGAACAATGAAAATTGTAAATTTTCATACTATATATATACATACACATATACATATACATATGCATATGCATATATATATACATATACATATACATATGCATATACATATACATATACATACACACACACACGCGTGTGTGTGTGTGTGTGTGTGCGTGTGTGTGTGTGTGTGTGCATATATATATACATGTATGAGACTACTTTAAGTAAATGAAAAATTTATAATGTGAAAATGCTTTTCATTGGAAAAAGAAGGCTCATTATGAAATTTAGGAAGCGGTGGTAGATCTTATGTTTTTTAGATGAACGTTAGATTCATGTTTTTAGTCTCTCTATTGGAGGATGAATTTTCCATTGCCATTAACCTTACCGTTAAGCCATTGTTAGTGGAAAATTTTTGAGTTCCTTGAAAGTCATCTTCAAAGGCTCAAGTATGATATTGGTTGGGATCTATTTTAGCCAATTCATGCATGGTAGGCTCTAAGGGCTTTAACAAATGGAAGGAAATAGAAATGGGAATAAAAAAAGGTGGAACTAATATGCATATTCAAATGGATTTATATATCCCATTCCAATCCCATCATGTCCTAATATAAACAAAAGAACTAGGATGGGGTTCATGAGAGAGGACATTGGCATTCTTTCATGTGTTTTTAGGAGGTGGTGATAAGACAATGTCATCATTCCATGCTTTTCAACCCCTAAAAAAGACGATCTCTTTCTAGTTCCTAGAGTCTTGAGGCCACGTGTGAGAGGAAGAAACACTAAATGGTCCATATGTGGGAGAGGACACATGACATCAATTCATTCTAAAACACATCCTAGACTAAATGGTCCATGTGTTTAGGATGTGGGGATAGGTCACATGTCTTGCATGCTTCTAGTATTGATGAGTTCATGGTTTAGAAGAGAGAAGAAACACTACCATCCCCATTGCAAACACATCTTAAAGTGCCTCACACAGCAAATCCTTCTCTCAAAACAAAACAAATCAATGGGATTCAAAGAATTTGTAGGTGGATTCATGGGATTTTCTAGAGACATAGACCTTAGTGTTTTAGTCTAGGGATTTGCAAAATCTAGCTTTACTGATATTGTAAACATGAATTAGTAGGTGGATCAATGGGATTCATAGGTAAAAGGTGGAGATTCATAGGTGGATTGATGGGATTCACCAAAGATCTAGACCTTGGGATATCCTTGTGTTTGTTGACAAGGATAATAATGCCATTTGGAACAATAGTCTTTCAATCTTATGAGGCATTTTTTGTGCAAAGTTATGAATTAGAACATTTATACAGAAAGCACAACTTACATAGAATTTTGGTGCAATAAAAAAGCCCAAAAAGCATTCATATTCATAAAAAGTATTCATATGCTTTTGATTCAACTTTGGCCCCTCAAATTAATCGAAGGTCATAAAGGCTCAAAAAATCAAAACTTTCCTCTAGGCCGCCTATCATAGAGAGAAGGACAACAACATAGAGATTTGACTTGAGCATCTACAATAAATCGATTTATGTTCATATGCAACAAAATTGTAACAGCTTAATATGTGGTTTGCAGTAGTTACAAGAAATACTCTTGTGCATTTTGTCAAGCCAGGAGGCTACAACAAATTGTCATAGCAATAAGAAACTTATCAACAGTAAGAATCAACCCATTAGGATTGCTCTTTCTTTTTTATCTTCCAACTAATTGTCAAACAATTTCTGAGAAACCTGAATTTATAAGACCATTAAAAGGTTATATCATGCGTCTATCTTTTGATTTTTCCAAACTATTTTTTGCATAAGCAAAGTGGATGTTCCTAGATACTTACACTAGTCCTAAATGTGCACCATTTTGGGGTGTTTACAATCCTAGTTTTCAATAAAGTACCCTTGTGAGAACTATGAGCAAAGGGAGACGATTTGACAATAAAAAACAACACATTCTAGATCATTTTTGGGGCATCCGATTCAGCTCCTGCACCTAATATTTGATCACTTACATTGAGATTATCTACTACTTAGGAGCCTTATATATTTTTTGAGCTTTGCATGAGAGTTTTTTCATTTTTTTGCGAGATTTTTTTGAGTTGTGAATGGAAAGACATGAAAAGGAACACTAAAAACACATGCCTTTGCGAGCTTAAGGGTTTTCTTGATAACTTTGTTTGAACCTCACGGTAAGAATTTTGAGTAATGAACGGCTCCTTCTAGCAAATTCCCTCCCAAACAACTTTCTGCAACTCACTACTTTTTTGCTATCCATATGATTTGAACCATTTTGTATACAAAGTGATCAAGAAATAACTAATTACTATAATAATGATGACAATTAATGCACATGAGTAAAATGTTTAACAATACAACTAATAAATCATTGATCACCTTACAAATGTTATGCAAACCAATTATGGATCACCTTCATGTCACCATGAGCAAGAATAAACTTGTGTGATGGAGCCCCCAGAGCTTGTCTAGGCATTGCATTGGCATAGCCCTTAGCCAAGCTATGGGGCTCATTTTTTTGCCTTTGTTTAGGATAATCATCCCCTTCAAGTGAAGCTAATAAGGATGTCCTTTTAGTATCATTGATGATGATCTTGTTGAAATGATTGATTATTAATAACTATTAAGTATAGATGTTGAGATTATTATATACAATGATAGTTGGCATATACATTGATGATTTTGTTAAAATGATTGATTATTAATAACTATTAAGTATAGATGTTGAGATTATAATATACAATGATAGTTGGCATATACATGATGCCCATGATAAGATGAAGCTCTTATAAAACAAAGATAGAACCAAAACTTTTAAAATATGTACAATTTTGACACTCTAACATCATAAATGGCTAAGTAGTCCTCGGTAAGAGCTTACATTTGCCTTTGAAAGCCCTCTCAAAGCTTTTCTCTTTAGCTTCAATTGCACCCTCCAATTTCAGACTACTAAATTTGGGGGTAACAATGATATCTGCTTCTAAGATGAACCATTGAATATGGTTAAGTGCTAAAGTTTCGTTATTATCTCAGTTATATTTGGTCTTTTGGATGTTTGACCATTGGAAGTGATCTGAGACATTTTTTAGTCTCATCTTTGGAGCACTATTCTGCAGTTTGACAGTTTTGGTAAATGCTCATAATGCATTTATGATTTGAATATGCTTGAATGCTATTTTTTAAAGCAATAGACATTGTATTTCCTTTATGCTAAGAGTTTGGGGTATCTAACTATCTCTCCAAGCAATTATACTTGTGGAGGAGAAGACAATGTCACATTATTGGTAAGACCTTCCCAATATGCCTTCATCATATTGTTCCTCTAACATTGATTATGTATCTTAGAGGAAAGCATTCCAAAAGAAGCCTAGAATGAGTTAAAGCCCTATAATGGTGAATATTTCATCAAGATGAACACCAAGAAAAAATATGTGCCTTCTGTGGAGTACTCATTCACACTATGGAGTATTGCCACCTAAAAAGGTTTTCTCTACAGCTACTTTCCAAGAGACAAGCCTAAGAAACAGTTGAGATGCTTGGTGTGTAACTCCTTTGGGCAAGATGAGATGGCACTCGCAACCCCTGATACTACCACAGGCACAGGGAGGCCTGGGTATTATAGATTCAGAGATGCAGAGCAGAGCCTTGTTGGGCAAGTTGATAGTCAGGGATCTCACTCCAGGCATGGAGCCCTAGAAACTTCAAAGTCCTACAGTGTAGTCTCTTGAGGAACACCCCCTACATAGGTGGTCACTGGTGGCAGTTGTTCCACAGGTGGATCTTTTCGGAGGCTCCTCTCATGGGGAAGGGCTCACCCCTGATGAGGAGTCTCTTGAGGGTCTAGCAATAGATATTAGGAGGTCAGCCCCTAGTACGCAAAGGAGTTTGCATGCCAGCCGCTTATTTGGCACCCGAGGTCAAAGACCAGGATGGTTTGATGCTAGGGCAGTGACTACACATTGGCTGGGCACAGTGGGACAGTGGCCCAGCTCACTCCCTACAGACATGGTCTAGACTCCCAACCAAGGCAGAGGTATGATTGGAGGTCCTTTCTCATCTGAGCGGGGTCTTGGCTAGAGGATGGTGAAGATAGAGGCAACTATTCCAGACTCTTGGAGGGAGGGACTGCAGGTTTTCACTCTGGCACATTGACTAGGACAGTTCTCTAGGACGGGTGTACCTTTGAGGATTCAGCTGTGCCCACAATTGCCAGTCCCCATGAGCATGCGGTTCTATGATGTGGGACCAATCAAACTACTACACCCCTGGACCACAGGGGATCAGGAGATGGATGGGGTGTTAGGCCAGGTGGGTTGGCAGAGGGTCAGAGTAGTGGGACGTTTGGGCAAGGAGTGGTCGATCGACCCTTCTTGCATCACAGACCTAGATGCCCCCTGCTGGAGACTATGGTTATGGGAGGGATCCCTCTCATCGAGATACAGTGGGACCTTAGAGAGTGGTTATGGCCAGTCAGAGCAGGTCTCTCAGAGAGAGTGGAGGAGGTGCCTTTCTTCTTGTACACCATGCAAATAGGATGTCACATCCAGATGGACACAATGGCCTAGACCCCTTTACGGGAGAGACACTGGAGTGCGTAGCTAGTCCCCAAGGAGGTTAGATCCAGATTTTGGGCCCACCTGTGGTCTAGCCTACGTCCACAAAAGATATCATATTTCTTCTGGATGGTCACACACGGTGGTCTCCCAGTGGGCCCATGGCTTGAGCAGATGCGAGTGGATGGCAGCTGCCATAGATGTACAGTTGAAGCTATGGAGACTATTCCTCACTGTTTATGGAGCTGCCCATCACGTCAGAGGATCTAGCTTGGAGCGCTTCGGATTGTGGCACAGCTTCAAAGCATGTAGAGAAATTTCACGTGGGGTATGGCAGCTCGCCTTACAGAGGGGGGCCATGCCTTCTCCATAGACACGGTCTCACCAGCTTACCGGATACAGGGTCAGAGAATTTACAGCATTGAGCTTCACTTAGCTACTCCCCCCCCTTTTCACCATCCCCCTCAGTCAAGAGGGGATAGTGTCTGGGAGACATTGGCCAGCATCACAACCTGGAACATTTGGGTGGCCCGTTGTAGCCAGGTCATGGGCCAGCATCATGTTCCTCCGACAGCTATCCTGGTTGCCATTTGGTAGAATATCATTTATACGTTGCGATCCATTTGGGAGCGTGGCATTCCAGGTTCTCGAGCTACCAATGATAGGCGGGCACGTTTCTGCAAGGCTTAGCCTGCAAGTGTATTTTATGATCTCACGCCATGAGGGATTCGCTGGCTGTATAGTCCACCACCATGGTTGTTAGCACCTGTTACAGAGAATCCCTAGGTAGTGAGTTGGGATCTCTGGCAACAGGTGAGTTTTCTTTCAGCCTGTTTTGTTTTTGGCCATGATTGGCACCTTTTCAATTTTGCCAATTTATATGGTTGGATTTTAAGCAATAATAGAAGTTCCTTTTCTCTGTTAAAAAAAGGTAAGTCGAGCCTTGGTATCCCAATCTTTCTATTTCTTTGTGAGCTCTAGTTGCTGATCTGTTGTAAGAGGAGTTGCCGAAGTCGGCTCGAGTCTCTTTTCATCTTCTATGACTATGTCCCACAAGTTCATCAGCTGAAAAATGTTCAGAATTTTGAACTTCCAATTTCCATAGTTGTTATCATCAAGTTTGCTACTCTTATCAAGAAATATGACATCATCATGTGTTTTTGCCATGGTGCACCAAAAATCAAATCTTGTATACAAATAGAATCCAAGTGCCGGTAGCCAGAGGCTTTACAAGCTTTGTAGAAGTGGTGCAAAAACCGAATGCCAAAATAGTCAACTAGTGACTTTACAATGTGACATGTGTGTGCAAAGGTGCAATTGTCATGAATCAAGGACCCAAACTACCAAGTGACTAAACAAGAGTGAATCTACCCTCTATCAAAGAATGGAACAGGTGTCAATATGTGTGAGATGAATGCCGATGATAGGTTCTGTAGGGACTAACACCATTCAGGAACTAATCGGGAATTTTTGGGTAGGGCTTCAAATTGGATTTTGTGGATTATCTTCTCTAAGGTAGCTAGTCTTATAACTAGTCTACATGTCGAATGATATGAAAAAGTAGCAAAATAGATTTTAATTTTATTAGGTTTATGTTGGGTTCGGAGAGGATGGGTGCTGATGAAGAGGTTTCTATGGATACTGCAAACTAAAAGTCCCAAATGTCAAAACTAATGTGACAAATGCATAGAATGCAAGCTGGCAAGCGATTTTGGTTTTTGGAGCTTCTCCAAATTCTACTTGCATCAAAAGATAGAGCTCATGGAAGAATATGACCTCAAGGGTGCTAAAAAAATGCATTGATGACATGGCCTGTGTGTGCACATAGTGTGCCTATGAAGCACAAATGCTGAGGTGGCACTATGGGCTGGTACTACCATGTGTCAAGTGAGGTGGTAGCATAGTGATGACATGGCACTGCCACATGGGTAGTAAGGATAGGATGGCCACATGGGCTTGACCTTAACTAGGGTGAATTAGGGTGAACTACCCCTAACAAAGGGTTAACTAACCCTGACCAAGGGTGAACTAACCTTAGTTCTTATCTGCATGTGTCAAGTAAGCAAGGTGGCTAAGGTTCGTCACCTTACGCTTCATGAAGGAGCAAGGTGAGGTGACAAATACGATGCTTGAGAGCGGCAGAGAGGTGAAGCACGAGTCAAAGGAGCTTGGGTAGTGGTGGAGGCAGGTGTTTAGTGTTTCGGAGGTTGTTCATTGCTGGTTGAAAGTACAATGGAGTAGAGTCCAACCAAGTTGTCAATGGAGTAGAGTCCAGCCGAGTCGATGTAGAGGTAGCCACTACTTTTGCAAGGCAATTCTAGAGAGTCATGGTGCTATGGTACAGCGGAGAGGACGAGGTCATTACAATTGCTATGCTATAGTTGGAGACGGTGGCTTAAGGGGTGTTGAAGTGGTGCTATGGCAGCAGACGTTGTTTTACATGGAGGCTAGCCAGCTATTGAAGGTAGCTGCTACTACCCATTGTGAGTAGTCCATTAGCTAGTTGATGGAGCTCAATGTAGATAGAGCTTCTTAGAGATTGAGGCTACTATCATTGTGGACGGTGTTGGGAAATGGAGACGAGGAGCCCATCTGTGGATTGTTGATGGTGAGGTGTCACAATAGAGCCGAGCATATGGCAGGGCATTATAGGTGCCTTCGAGCCATGGAGGATTGCTGAGTCTCATCCTTGGTCATTGTTGAGATAGCATAACCTCCAGCTTGCATGCAGATTGTTTAGCCAATGAAGTTGTGGTAGGTAGAAGCCTCTCTTGAAGTTTCACAAGGAGCAGTGCGAGATTCACAAACCAAGAACCAGGTGTCTTATGTCGAATAAGAAAAGGCAAGGTAGGACCATGGCTATTTCTAAGAGATTGGAGGTTCTCCAGAACCTTACACAGAAGTTTATGTGAATCATTCAAAGAATCTCACAATAGAACTCAAGGAAAGAATACTAAAATTTCTCAAAGAGAAAGGAAGAAGAGCAGAATGAATACTCTCCAAAAAACCTTCAAGGAAGTAACTCTTTCACCATGAAGAACTCTCTCTCAAAAAAGATCTCTCACAATCTCTCAAACTCACAAAGTGAACATGGAGGATGCCTCACATTCAGAGGGCTTATTGCTTGACAACATGCAAGGGATTTGGAGCACCATTGGCTTTGATACCATGATAAAATAGAGAGAGAGAGAGAGAGAGAGAGAGAAAGAGAGAGAGAGAGAGAGAGAGAGAGAGAGAGAGAGAGGAGTGCACAAGATAGGATAATTGTACAGTAATTGTATTCCAAGGAAAATAGGAATATACATGGACCCCTTATGGTTAGGGATAGGGCTTGTCCCATAGATCTTATGGTTCAATTTACACACACCATTCTCAATAGCATCGGTCCCTCCCTGGGTCAACAAATGCTTGTAGTAACATTGGACATGATATTCTCTTTCTTGACTACATATTATTTATTCACCAAGAATGCTTGTACTAATGGTAATATTTGGTGTCCCATTCATTAACTCAAGGTTAGCCTCTAAGTCCCTCATTTGTGTGCAAGATAGATCATTATAGAGTAGTCATTGAAAGGTTGTGTGCAGGATGGATGATTCTACTACAACTGCGGCAGAATTTGAAGTCATACTTAACAATGTCATCCCCTTATCCTAGGCATTGAATGCATCTTTGATAAGTGAAGAGAAGTTGTGCACGTTTCTATGAAAATACTTTGAACAGAGTATGCAACATTTGACATTGACAACTATGCAACATTTCAAACAAGTGACCAAAAACCTTGACTTGAGTGCAAGGCATACAATTTGACCAAGATTATATGACATCTAGACATGAAACAGGTTAAGAATGAGATAAAATTTCCAAAGGAGTCAATATGAATGGCAATTATAGACAACATGAAGACATCACTGGGTATTGTCAAAGAAGTGCAAAGTGCTACAAAGAGAGTAGTGTCCCATATGATTGCCAATAAATCAGTGGGGCAAAACAATTCATTGATAGCAAATTGGCTAAATTCCTTAGTATTCAACCATGCAATTTAAGTCATCATAGAGTGAGCGAATTTCAAATGGGCTGATGGAAGTCGGAGGTGCATGCACGGTTGCTTGAGTTCTAAATTTGTTCAATGTGTCATCGATGGGTGTTTCCAAACAAGAAGGATGTTTGCAAGTGGAGTATTACCCCAAAATGTATGCACAACATCCCACTTACTTGGAGTTTATAGAGGCACATCAACCTTCTTTTGTGAAGGTGCATCATGATGCGAGTAGTAGCACTGTTTTTAGTACTATAACACTCTCCCATGCTAAGTATCACTCTCAGATGTTAAGTATCATTGTTTTATGCTAGTACCACTACTTAGTACTATTTAATACATATGATGAGTCCTAGTACTATTAGTATTGTTCAGTACACAATTGCCATTTGCTAGATACCACTCTCAAATGCTAAGTGTGATTGTCATATGCTAGTACTATTTAGTATTATTTGATACTCTTCAGGCACCATTGTCATATGCTCTCAAATGCTACATACCACTATCACATGCTATTTAGTACTACTTGGCACTATTTAGGTACAACTGACATATTCTCTCAAATGCTAAGTATTACTATCATATGATATTTAGTACCATCTAGTACTATTTAGGTACTACTACCATATTCTCTGAGATACTGAGTAACTTTGTCATTATGATACTTAGTCCTACTTAGTACTATTTAGGTACTACTATCATACTCTCTGATGCTAAGTACCACTATCATATGTAGTTAGTACTCTTTAGTACTATTTAGGTACTACTGTGGTACTCTCAGATGCTAAGTACCACTACCATATGCTGCTTAGTACTATTTAGGTACTACTATCATACTCTTAGAACTACTTTTTACTATTTAGGTACTATTGTCATAGTCTTTCAGGTGCTAAAAGTACCACTATCATATATAAGGCATTTGGTTATGGTGCACATTGGAATTTAATGAAATCCTAAATATTTCCCAAGATAAGAATACCACATTTAATATAACAAGATCACTATGAAAAGAGGAACTTCAAAGAAAATTTTTGTCTCCAAACTCTAATGGGTGATATCTATAATTTAATGAAATGCCAATCCAATCCAAGTGATTTTGTTGCTAAATAGTTGTGTGGTGTCACTTCTAAATATGCATCTTATAGCCTTTTTAACATACTAAATAGCTACTCTCAGTAGAACTAAATAATTGCTACATGTTACTTCTAAATATCCATCAGTAGTAGTACTAAATATCTACTAGGTTTTATAACTAGGCAGAGCTTTGTAGATCTATACGTTGAAGAAGTATCACTCCTCTATTGATTTGTTAAGCAGTGCAATAGAATATGCTAAGCTATAAGAAACATGAACATAGGAGGAAAATGAGGGAGAATATCTATGCCATGTGCACACTACAAGTGGTCACAATCAAGCCTAGTGAGGGTAACACTATCACATATGGAGATATCAAAAGTATGACTCATTTGATGAGGATGAGGATGATGATGAGTCATGAGTCATGACTTTGAGTCATGTTTAAACTTTCCAACAATTATGTGATTGGTGAGTCATACATTGTCACTTGTAATGTGCTCAAACTCTATATATGTTTATTTTTATAACTCATGACTCATCATTTTCTTGGGAACTTTGAACTTTGAAAGTTGAAGCATATGTCTATTTTTCTCAACTTCAAGTTTCATTAAAGGTCTAACTTTTAATAGATGCATATAAGGTATAGTACTTTAATGTAATGTATTTACATTAGATACTTATAAGTTATATATATATATTTATAAGTTCTCCATCTACCAATAGAAAGCCTCTCCTAGAAAACACATCATTTCCCATTTTATGTGGCTTCTTTCCCTTCAATGCATCTTTTATAAAACATTAACTTTGGAGAAAGGAGCTCTTGCTTCTCTGAGTGACCCTTTTAAGTCGTTTAGCAATGTCTTCACATGAAGAGAGTCTAGAATTGGCAATCTGTTGTGAAAGATTTGGGATTCCCCAATCTATCTTGATAATTGAACTTTCTCTTCCATTTTTCTTTTCCCAATCATGACAGCAGAGTACTTAGGCCATTGCAATTCTATACCAAACAAAATTTCCTTTTGTGGGCATTCCACTTGAGAAAAGTGAAATAGGATAGAATATGTAGACATTATGCTATCCATGCTTAAATTATTCCCATAAATTATACCCATGTCCATTTTCATTAGTTAAATAAATATCTCTCTCTTCTTTTCATATAGATGCCATACTATCAACGTGAGCATCAACAATTCACATTCTTTCATCTACCTCTACCTTTATTTCTTCATAAGAAATCACTTCCATAGTTCATGTGTTATTTTTACTCACAACACCCAATTCCTTCTCCACATTTGCAACCAAAAGTTTTTGCATTGATAAATTAAAAAAATGAACTTCCACCATAACCAAGAGAATGTAAAAAAGAAACAAATGACACATCAAAAAAATAATTCATGGTGGTGGGAACCCAACCATACAAGAAGGTCTTTATCTTGTCTTTATCCCAAGGATTGGACAAGTTTCATTGCCATTGCAATTGCCTAAAATATTTGAACCATTACAATCATTGTCTCATGCAATGATCCCTACCTTTGGTGGTTGGAACCCAAACATACCCAAATGGTCTCTATGCTAAGGGTTGGGTGAGTTTTATTGATTGACAATGGCCATCAAGATAGAAGGAAGCATAGAGAAGGAATATTCACATCTTATGTATATTTTTTTCATGAGTTATCTTAGTCCTCTCTTGGTTTTCCTTTGATTAATTCTTGATACACGGTGTTTATAAAGCTAGGAGGAAGCAAGAAGAAGGAATTCCCACATGCTTTGTATGTGCATAGTGAAGGCTTGTGATTCTAAACTTCAGTTAGTCTTGACAAATGCTATCCATGAAGATAGAGGGAAGCATAGAGATGTTCTATGTATATTTGGTTTGTAAGTTCTCCTAGCATTCTCTTGGTGTGCACTTTTAATCTTGAGTGACAATGTCCATCAATGTGAAGGGGAGAAGACCAAGAAATGACCACATGTTATGTGTGTGCTTAATGAAGTCTTGTCTTTCAATTCATGTCTACTTCATTCAATTTTGATGGGCATTGTTTGTCCATGTAGAGGAAAGCATGGAGATGGAATCCTCTCATGTATGTATATTGGTCTTGTTAGCTTACCCTTCTCTTGGTGTGCACTTTATTCTCTCTTAATAGATGGTGTCTATCAAGAAGAAGGGAAGCAAGAATTCTGCAATGACATGCATAAGGAAGTTTATTGGGACCACTTGTATGGAAAAGAATGCCTTCAAGTCCACATTTTAGAGGTTGAGGGGCCTAGGATTCATGATGGATTTGAGGAATTTAACAAATATCAAAGGTATATGCATGTCTTCAAGGCTTACTCTCACTTTCTTAGTCCCATAAAAATTATTGGATATGTTGAAAAGATGCTCGAGTTTGTATAGTCCAATAATTGTTTAGTGTATAGGTATGTTATGAGGGAGCTCTTAACCCCTGACCACTAGAGCCTCTTTTCTCACCTTCAATGTAGGAAGATTCATTTTCCTTTAACTTAGAAGAATGAGCTACTTTGATAGGTGATGTTGTCATATCCTCCAAATGTTCCTTAAAACCACTCTTTGAAGATGATATGCCCATCTCTTCTATGAACTACTCAACCTCCACAATTTGATTGGATAAGTGGAAAATAAAATCTTGTAAATACAATGAATGGTATTCAATCCCTCTTGGTTCTAAAAATAAAATCACATGTGTTGATAAAATAAAAAAGTATACATGGATAGTAGCTAACCTTCCATTTCTCTTTGATTTTATTGAGTCGTTTTGCTATAAAAGGAGGAGTAATGGCTTTGAAAGAAAATAGGTTTTCATTACAACACAAATAAGAGACTTCTTATTGTTGTCACCCCAAGCATTTCAACTTCCCCAACCTTTTCTGCCTTTTTGAAATATCTCTAATCTTGATAATTGGTTTAAAAGCCAATGGTCTATTTGGAAGCATCATGACATCTCCTTTGTTTCTTGGTTAACTTTGATGGTCCTTTTTGGATCTTTGACATTTTGGCTACATTAAAGCTTCACAAAATTTTTGAGAAATTGTTATATTTTATGCAATTTTTGTATTCCAAGGCTATCGCTTTTCCTGCTCCTTTAAGGTACTTGACAAGCTTATGATGTAGGATTCTTTTAGCAAAACATGATGGCAGCACAGAGTTATACACACAGAGACTCTCTCTCTCTCTCTCTCTCTCTCTCTCTCTCTCTTGCATGCATGCACGCACACACACACACACACACCTAGACTATGACCGACTTACACTTATAAATGATTCCCCCATTTTCCCTTTTAGATTTCTCTCCCCCTCCTAATTATTGATTGGTGATGTTCAAAAGAAACCCCTCCTTTTCCCCTAGTGTTTTTCTCCAATAAATTTTGTTGGTTAACGTTCTCCCATTCTTCCACTAATTTTGGCCCATGGATGTTGTAATGTTATTTTGGTGGCATCCTTTAATTTAATGATTATATTCTAACATGTGGTAATAATTATATTCTAATATATTGTAATAGTTAGATGTGATCTTTCTTCTATTCAACTTATGAGATTGAAAGAACATTATTAATCATAAGGTCTTAAATGATTATTAGCGTTCTAGAAGGGTAAGGTATCTTTTTGAAGAGGTGCATGTAATTATAAGTTGGATGGGAATGGAAGGTAAGGTGTGGCATGCCCTATGTTGGATCTCTTGGCTTAGCTCTCCTTTCAACCTCCTACTCATACTTTTCTCCACACTTTAGCATCTTCAGCTATGCAGTCAAGAACTTTCGTGATGCACCTTCCCTCTTTCTTCTATCAATTTCCTCCTACCTCCTCGTGAGCTCATTCATGGCACCTCTGCCCATCTCTATGCTCTAGCTTTTGCCTTGTTCTGGCTCTATCCTTTGCCTTCTTTCATGGCCAACCCATTGAGCTCTCCCGTTGTGTGTGGGCCTCTATATGCTTTAACTACAACCTCGTGGGTCTCTCCATGTCTCTTCTTGGTGTATCTAGCTCTAGGTTTATAATTTTCTTCTTGTTCTATACTTTAGGTATTGGCTCCCTCTATTATAACCTTCACATATAGGCTCCCTCTACCGCAACCATCCTATAGCTAGCTAGCTCCCTCTACTGTGATCTTCACTTCATTTTTTCTTCCACTTCCTTCTCATCTCCTAGATTTCATTGCATGCTTGCTTGTCGCTTTGGCTAGGTCCTTGGTACTATCTTGCCAGGGCTCGAGCTCTTATAAACAAACTACTCAACTTGTTGGCCTCTTAGATTCTCTTTTGCTTCATGCTCATACCTTGTGGCATAATTTGACTGTCTTGCTATCCCTCCCTTCTCATTTTGCATTATGGTTTTTCGCAAGTCTCAGGTTTGCTGCATGGATGCCTTCAGGATTGAATTCCCCTTGGCAGCCTTTCATAGCTCTTTGTCACCTCTCTTGATCACCCTTGTTAGTCGTTGGTCACGCTCTCCTACCACTCTTTTCCCTTGTTGGTCCTTCTAGCTCTTCATGGCCTAGCTCATGTTGGTAGTGCAGCTTTTATTTGCCTTTTCTTGCTTTTTAGAATGCATGGTTAGTTCCTAAGTCCATCTTACACTTTTCACACTTCTTGCCCTTGTGGTTCCCTTCACTTCCTCCCACCTTAGTTCTCATCTCTAGTGGTTTGGTTGTTTGTGCCAGCCCATCTCAGTTTTGTTCGTTCTCTCTACCCTTCGTTGACATAGTAATCTTATGTTACGTACATGATTTGAGGTAACGATAGCTATTCTATGACCTCTTGGGAACTTGGTTCCTTGCTTGTATGGGATTTTGGTGGCTTCTGAGTGCTATCAACGTCACCACATCACTGCGGATTGCTTCTTGATGACACTGCCTAGAGAAACCTCTCTTTGGCTTGGCAACACTTCTTTTTGATACCTTACTATTGCTTACCTATTATATGACCAGTCTGACAAGTCCATAGTATATAAAGTGAAGACACTATTACCCTTACCCCCGAGTTTTGAAATGGATTAATGACTCTAGGCTTAACTCTACAAGTGTGGACATAGATATAATTATGGCTTGACTTTTTACATTACTTTTACCAGACATACTTCTTATCTCACGGCTCCTACTTCACCATCTTATGTCTCATCAAAGCAAGTCTCTCTTCAATGAGCATCTTGATCTTAGCATGGGTTCCCTACACTTTTTCTAGGCTTATTTTACTTATTATTATGTTTACTCTTATTTACTCATATATATATATATATAAACTTACATTTGTATATGCGATGTAACTTTGATTAATGTGATTGATTTCTTTAGTGGAAGAATAATTATGTTCTCTTTTTTACCAATTATTATGTGACCCTTTATATATACTTAATTTATGTGCTTAAATTTCACTATCTTTACTTAATTCCCTTTCATATAAATATATTTATTTATAAAGTGCGCTTGTACTGTTTTTTTATTGATTAAATTTCTTGCCTCGTTATGTGCTCTTGAATTAGTGCTTGAAATCTCTCTCTCTCTCTCTCTCTCTATCTATCTATCTAGATAGAGAGAGAGAGAGAGAGAGAGAGAGTATCTATCTAGATAGAGAGAGAGAGAGAGAGAGAGAGAGTATATATATATATATATATATATATAGAGAGAGAGAGAGAGAGAGAGAGAGAGAGAGAGAGAGATAGATAGATATGTGTGTCTGTATGTGTATATACACACACATACACACACACACACACACACACACACACACACACACACATATACATACATACATAAGAGATAAAAAACAAGGAGACACACAAGAGGAACAAGAGTGGGATATATATATATATATGTATATAGATAGATAGAAACAAGGCTTTAGAAAGATAAAAAACAAGGAGACACACAAGAGAAACAAGGGTGGGATATATAAAGATAAAAAACAAGGAGACACACAAGAGAAAAAAGGGTGGGATATATATCCCACCCTTGTTTCTCTTGTGTGTCTCCTTGTTTTTTATCTTTCTAAAGCCTTTTAAATTTCATTTATTTGTGTCATTCAACTTGTTTATTCTCATTCCCCTTAAGTAAGCTTACTTTCTAACCTATAATAGTTTCACCTTCTTGTGATTCTAACCCTACCTTTTTTAATTATTTAGCACATTTTCTAGTCTCCTTGCTTTACATTTTCTTGTACATATAGTTTCTCTATTTTTATCATCTTTAACTAATTTTTATTCTCTAACTAATAAACCCTCCTCTAACTCTAAACCCTTTTAAATTTTTGTTTGGATATTTTACACCATTAAGTTTTCTTCGATTTCTTATGAGCTCATTTAGATGTAGTTAGTATTCCCCTTTTTTCTTTATCTCCTTAATCAATGTACTTACAATTTCTTAATACCTAAATCTCCCATTTCTTTACTTTATGAATCTTTCTTCAATCTTTAAGTTGTGTTCAAGTTTGTAGGTAAAGCGATAACAAGCTAGGGAATACAGGCATTATCTGTCTTCCCAAATTCAACTATATTGTTATAATGATTGATTGGTTTGGATGGTGATAGGTAAGTGGACCCTGACATAGGATCCCGGACTACCTGACGGATTTGGCACTTGTATACGTATTTTTGAAACCCTAATGTTGTTGGCCATTTGAGATTAAACAAAATTTGAATTCTTCAATTATTTATTTGTCATATTTGAATTATTTCTATTTATTTTTAAAAATCTATTCTATGATTGAATCGATTGTATGGTTCATTTATTGATGGATTAATCAATCTAAACACACGTTAATCTCCCAACTAGCCCTTGGTCGAGCTAGTACCATACAATCATTTAATGGCTACTCTTTCTTCTGATTTCTAATTATCAATTGCTTGTGAGGTAACACTGGATCCACCCTCTCATGAATTGGAAAAACCATTTTTTACACTGATATTACATTTCCATTTTCTTCCTTGTACATTTCAATTAGCATTCTCTTAGGTGGGGAGTAAGTTCCACATTGTGGGGTTTAAAGACCACTGCACCTTACCCCCGGTTATGTACAATACTCAAACACATATATAAATGAATGAAAAAGAAGATTAGGGTGTTTTACACCCACCAAAACTTGTGTAGCTCTCTTATAGCTCTCCCACTCTCTCATCCTCTTTCATTCTACTTTCATTGAGAGCACTCTCAATTGGTATCGGAGCTATCGTTCCTTGCCTTCTTGCCACCCTTTGCTTCCCTACTGCTGTGGAAGCTTGTAGGAGAGCTTCTATTTGCTTGTGGCTTTAAAATGGAGGAAGGATATCTCGCTTTTCTTATTACAGCAGTAGTGATTTCTGGCCTGTTGCCTACTTCTCAGAGCTTGTTTCTTCCTTGTTTCCAGCCCAAAAATGGTTATCTTCACCCATAGTTGTTGCGTGGAGTCTCTTACTACTCATGGGTTATCTGTGGGAGCTGTATTTTGACATATTCGAGCTCGTTTTTACTATTTGGGGTGTATAAAATAGGCTGCCCCTCCTTTTCGAACAATTTGTGGCTTGATTCAAGAACGGGAGGTCATCTATTATCCCTTGGGAAGCAAAAACGACCTGCTACATCATGATTTCAGCTTATGGTTTGCTGTTTTTTGGTGTTCAGAGGAAAAAACGAGTGATTCTACTGCTTTTTGGAGAAATTCCACTGTTACGAGCAACAAGCTGCACTTGAAGGGCAGCATCCATGTTGGCATATAGATTTGGGTGCACTTGGGATTTGGTATGATTTCTCTCTTGTAGGTACTAGCATTTGGGATTTTGTTTCATTTGCATCATGGCATCTGTGACATGAAGTTGGGGGTAACAAACTTCATGCACCTCTTCACTTCCTGCTGCTTTCGAACTGAGTAATAGAGATATTCATCACTAGGAAAGGGACATTAAAAAGAAGCTTTTATACAAGAGATCACACCATACTATCCTCCCTTAGATGAGAATGAAGATGCTAACATCCCAAGTGATGTACTCGAGCATAGGAAAAAGGAAAGGATCAACGGAGGCCATAATCTCAGTAAGCCAGTCTGCACCAAAGAGAAGAGCGATACGTTGTTGAAATAAGATCTTGTAGCTCAACATGACATGAACTGATATATATCGAGGAGTTTGAAAAGGATGATTGGGTAGGTTCTGGGAAAACATTGCACCTCCTTCATAGATACCTTTACAATTACCTCAAAACACTCTCTAAAATATCATAAGACATAGAGACCCATAACTTTCAATAGAGACATAATATTAAATATTCAAACACATATTGAGATGCACCTTGAAATGGCTTCACTTTGATATAAGTTTCATAAGAAACAAAGAAGCGGTCGGAAAGACATGGGCAGCTTATTGGACAGGGGTAAAAACTGTCCGAAAAAGAAATAATCACAACAAAGAGTCATAGATTTTTTGCCTAAAATCCAATACAATAATTGAAGACATAGAATGATGCTCTTTGAAGAGAGCTTTACGCTGATATAAATTCATCCAAATCAGACGATGGAGCAAAAAGTTATGAGAAAAATACTGACAAGGGGTCAAACTGTCATGAAAAACACTTACTCCTTTTACTAGTGCCGACTTGGGAGAATACAACCTCCATGCTTAGACTTCGTCAACAATCCAAGTCCCATAGAGGTCACCTAGGAGGGAAGGAAGAGCTGCCTTTGTGGCTTGGGAAATAGATAAGCCATGTATGCGCAATGAGCGGCCGAATAGACAACACTTTTGAGCACTTTGGAAGAGAAAACAATGGAAAAAGGAAAGAGACATTCACCTGAAGTGACCTTCATTACCAATAGAGTGAGACTCCACTCCAATGAAACTTAAAATACTACAAACACAAGGGAGAAGAAGAGGTTTCATACATACAAGAGGAAGCGAAAGCTACAAGACTACTCATAGAGAGAGAGTGAACTAGAGAGAGATGGACTCAAGAGTCTACATAAGAGAATATCTACAAGAGGGAGATAAGGCTCATGGAAGAGGCTTGAGGAGACTAGAGCTACATCAACATGAGGCCTAATGGTGGAAGAGATGATGAACAAGGAAGAGGAGGTCTCCTTTTATAGAGATTTTGTCACCCTCCTTCACCCATTTACAATTGCTGCTTGTAGATTCATTTCCCCATCAATCACATAAGCTCGTATGTCATTCATATCCTTTTTGGCTACTCTTGCCATGTGTCCCATCAAAAGATGCTCAAGACTCTTAAAATATTGAGAAAGTCAAGAGTCTCCCCACATGAAGCCCATAGGGACCCTCTCTTTTCCATATGTCCGAATCCTCCTTATTCCACATAGGAAATTTAGAAGGATTCTTCTTAACTCCACACTCCTCCACATGCCTTCCACATGCTTGGCATGTGGCCTCTCTTATATTATTGGAACACATGGACATGAGCCCACCTCTTTATATGACTCACTCTTCCTATTTTCTAAAAACCCCATAATGTCTCATACACAAATAACTCTCATCCCATACCAAGGTATTTATCATTCATACACATGGTATTTACAATGATCCATTCCACTCATCCTCTCAATCCCATACAATATCTTAGAAAATAAAATTAAGTAAGAACCACTAGGCTATCACTTGATACTCAAACTCTTATCAAACATAGAAGAAAACAATACCAATGCCAAATAAAGAAATATCAAATTTTGGCATCACAACATCCTCTTCCATGTATGTAAAAAACCCCTCATTTTGAACTCTCATAGTATACCTACATTTCCTAGGTGGACCCCCTGAGAACACACCACACAAATTAATTTCAAAATCCCCTACTACAATGGGACATGGCACTCAAAACTATACATTTAAAGCCATAAGTTTATTTATGTATAATTATATAAAATTCTGGGCTCCCTAGAGTTGAGCATGAGATGAATCAAAAATCTTAGACAACTGCAATCCATTAATCCGGAGTAAATAGAAGTTAGTTATTGATTGTTGAGATGCATAAATCAAGAGCATCCACCGTGTAAAATTTAAGCAATATAAACTAAAATTTACCTATGCTAAACATGACTTTCTCACGTAAAAGCAATGATTCTTACAACAAGCAATAACCTCAACAAACTATAACCTCGAAACAATAAGTTAGCCAAATATAGGTTGGATGTAAGGCCACACATTGGCCTAGTTAAGGTGTTGATTGAGTACTAAATTGTACTATCTTGGATATATTGATGACAATAGTACATTGTATTTACATTTGATGCAATATCGAATGGCTTCATGTTCGAATAGATAAAACCTCCATATTATTATCATTCTACCAAGCATAAAATGTTAACACTAGATTGTACTTGATTGCATAATCTTCTTTTGATGCTTAATTTTATAGATCTGTCCAATTTTTAAAAATTATATTTAATATGCTAATGAAATTTTCCAAATGTATATATTATTGTATAAAACTTTGGCAAATTTTTATGGAACTTATTTATAATTATATAATCTTAAAGGCTAAACTTAGCTCTCTTTCTAATTTTAGTTTCAAATAGTGGCAAATATACTGAGCTTTTATTTTTATAAGAGCATATAAACTTTTACAAGCCATATAAAACTTTCACTTATTAATGAAACTAACACGAAAAAAACATCCTACTCATAGTTCACTTGGTGAGATTGCCACTTAAGTGTGCCATGATTTTCCACCTTAGACTTCAAAAGTTCGTACAAAAATACATCTTGATCGACAATTTCCTATTGGGTAGGGTGAGGCATTAGTTGGTTAGATATGAAATATATTCGCTGATCACTTCATGCACACATTAGGCTATGGATACATGACGATGATGTCATGAATGAAATAGATACTCATATGGATCCATATGAAGAAGATCGAGCTTCACAACTTTTGTATCTTTCCTCTCAGATATGAAGTTACGAGGGATTTTGCAAAGAAATCAAATACATAGATGCAACGATGTTTGCACGATTGATCCACAAATTTCTAGCAAACAAAAATGGGATGCAAATATGATTTTCCCTTTGACACCCATGTAAACATGAAGCTAGTTCTAAATATGAAGATGCATCGATTGTTATATTACTACCCAAACCAACAACATTGTGCCATACCCTACTATAGTGCTATATCTATGGCAAGCACACATGAACATCCAAAGGATCATAGACACTGGTCTCTCATACTGCTTATTAAAGTATGCCATGAAAATAGAGCCTATTGGGAGGCTAACATTGAATGTGGAAGATTGCAAAACATCTAGGTCTTGAATCCATTTAAGGTAAAGATGATTTTGGCATACGTGTTATCGAAACCAATGTCACCGACCAAGGTGACACTAATGTGTTTGCAAGTGCTAACTATGTGAGGCTGTACACTTAATCAACTCCTCACCACATGCGAGGCTACTATGTCAAAACAATGCATCCTATTGACACATATTGTGCCGTCCAAGCATACTAGAGCAGCTCACATTTTACAAGAACTAGAAATCATTCACACCATAGAGGAGAAAAAATTGTGATACAACCCATGACACAATGAAGGACACATTTGGTAACTACATATATCCAAGTGCACGACTCATGTGCTTCACTGATTATCATCTGGCTCACCATTTCAAGGGCTTATTTTTCAAGAAATTACTAAACATAATATTACCCTTTTAGAAATGAGCGGGAATTAATCTTGACAAGCAATCAAACAAGATCGTGCTTCCTTCAATTCACATGCGTGGAATGATCCAAACACAGCAAGACATTGAGACACTTGTGTTAGCTTATTGTAAGATTCATATGCCCATCAACAAAATAAGAGACAAAAATTGATTACATGATATCGCAGAAGAGTCCTTTGCAAGCCCTTGATGATACTTCTCTCACCATTTGTGAAAATGGGACCAACAACACACTAGAGAGTAACTGAGTAAGAATTTTAGAACTACTAGACAAATTCAAGGACATGGAGAACTTGACCCTGACCCAAGGCCAAAGAGCTATTTACAATAACATTTTTGAGATAGCAGCAGGACTTCTCATTATTTGCTACACACCCAGCTCAAAGAAGACATTCATGATTAAATACACATTAGGGGAATTTTGGACTAAAAAAGGGCCTCTTGGAATAGGCCCTTATGATTTGTGATTAGTAAACCATCCAATGGGAGGGCTTAGGCATTAAAAGAATGGAGGATTCCATATTGGTCTCTCATTGGTGGAGAGACCTTCCTTGGTCCCCCCTTGGCTCCCACTTGCCTCCCTCTTGACCCCACCTCTACCTAGGGTATTTACTCCCCCCCTTGACTTTTTCCTAGTCCCCCCTATCCTCTTCCCTCTCTTGGTGGGTCCCCAAAATCATGGATTTTTTCCCCTAAAAAAACAAGTTTTTTGAAAAGTGTCCCCACCTCCCCAAACACTGCCCAAGAGACCTCCCAAACTTCCCCATTCACTCATGAGCTTTCTCTCAACCTCTTCCTCCTCTCAACCTCCTTCTCTCAACCTCTTCCTCTCCTCAACCTCCTCTCAATCACTTCCTCTCCTCAATCTCCTTGCAGATTCCTCTGTATGACCATGGTAATTTTCAATATTAATTATGACTTGAAATTTAAATTACATTTGAAAGCAATTATTCATGATCTCAAATTGTCATCCCCATTATGTACTTTTACAAAAGAATGAAAAATTGGTGAGGAGACCATTGGAGAATGGTCTTTGCATGAAAATTGAAACAAAATTAAGGCGTTTTAGATAGAAGCCTCCATGGACATTGGCTATGCATCCTTTGACTAAGTATAACAATTATAAAATTTTTAAAATGGATATATTCTTTGAAAATGCACAAATTTTCATTCAATTAAATATGAGTATTTGTTTTTTTAATAAATCCAAATGGTGCCAAAATATACCAATTCAAGTTGTATATGGGATGTTGTAGATTAAATATGTGCGTAGGTATTTGGAAGTTATAATGACTAAATCACATTTCCAAATAATCAGACTTGATCACATGTGATTACTTTTATTTCTTCTTTACATAGAATCAAAGCTGGAAATTTTGGAGAATGATAGCCTCCCTATACATTGGTAATACATGCTTTGATGGAATACCCCTAGTAACATTTTGGTCAATGCTTTGGAAGTGTTCTACTCTTGGATATTGCTTATATTTAGATAGATATATTGAGTGTTTATTTAGTAATAACAAACTTTGTTATATAAATTTGTCAATCATATAACTTGTATTAAATATATTCTTCAAATGTACCCAAAATGTTTCTTAAAATTCAAAAAACCAAACACGATTCATTATTTTTTTAAATAAATTATGTGGCAATCAAGCATGCAAAAAATTTGTAAGAAGATAGAACAATGGTGAGAATTTTTTTGTTAAATGTCTTTATCAAAAGGCCCAATCAATGGATATCATATCATAATGTCTAGCCAAAATCCATTGTATGCATCATAAATTATAACACAAAAGTATTGGAGCATTCAAAAGAAGCAACACATGCATATCAATTATACCATAAGCATAGAACATGTGCATGCATAGAGGCACAAGGAGATAATTAGGGGCATACATATATTGTTTGCTTAAGGGTTATGTTATGTATATAATATTGAAATTTCTTGTATAAGGATAACACTATTTGTAATGAAAAAATGTCTCTAAGGGCTTAAGAGTGACATTTTTTCTTATTGGCTTTAATGTAGATACTAAAAAGTAACTAGAAAAGGACATAATAGATATATGAAATAAAGTTGGTAATTTTTTTTTAATAGATCAGTATGGAGTCAACAAGAGGTATAATTTCATACCTGGGTCATTTCAATTTGAACACCTGCAAACATCCAACATAATGAGAGACAGTTGACACTCCCAACCTCCTCTCTTTTTTAACTATTTTCTAGACACAGTCAAGAAGGAAATTACAATCAAAGATTTAGGCATGTAAAGCTGCTCCACTTCCCATGCCCAAACTTGGTAGAACAAGCTCAAACAATTGTATAAACATAGCGGCCAAGAACATACATCAGTTGAATGTTGTCTCTGAAACCAACTCATATTGGCACCAATGCAAGGACATCACGCTGGCCATTCAAACAATTTAAGATTGCAACTACAACCAAGAAGAGCAAAACTACAAACAAAGCACTACCAAGAAACATCTCCATGTAATGATTAATCTTACTCACTCAATCTCCTAGCAAACACCGATCATTCAATTCATCTCATCCACCTCAATGTCCAATTCTCTCTTTTTTCTTTTAATGCAATATCCTAGGCATCTCGTGTGTTTGGAATGGACACTCCATTAATATGGTTTCACCATGAGAGTCATGGTGACATATTCCATGGCACTCTCCTTTAGGCATCGGTTGATTGGGAGCTTTAAGCATATTGGCATTGCATCGCACCTCCCACGTGCTTCCAAAAGATATCTTGATGAATATGCTGATGTGGACACACTACCATAATTCTTAGAAGAATGAGAATGGAATCCAAAGTTCGCACGATTTGAAGTTGGGCACTTAACATTGAGTCATAAAAAACGACAAAAAAATAATGCAAATGACAACGTTCATCACAAGACACTTACTTGGGTTGCACCGTGAAGCACAATCAACTATCTCTAGGATTTATCACTCAGTAAACCTAGCTCACGGTAAGCCACTCATCGGCCATCAAGGAAGTGAACCTAAGTTGCTTAGAAACCATGCTGGGATTGTGGAGCTTAACAGACAAACAGAGCTAATTGTTGCAATTTGCAAGCAAATGGACATCAAAAGAAAGTCAGGGACTCTGGAGACTACAACTATTTAGGGAGGAGTTGTTTTTAGATCGTGGAGGCTTTTCTTATGCAAAATCTATTAGCTTGGAATGTGCCACATGGCTTCATATGACTTAATAATTTCATTAAACTCTCTATAGTGCTAGCTAAGTAATCAAGAGACAAGCAAGCGGTTGATAACATATTGCAACAATTAAAAGATGCATAGGATCATCTTCAATAAAGTGAATGGCCAATACCAATTGAGAAGGTCACATATAAAGTGAACCGAGAGTTCATAGAGAAAAATTATGAGAAAATTATGGCACGTTCACAGATATCTTCCTAACATAAAAAAGTCCACTATAGAAGGTTAAAACCCTACAATCACATCAACTTTCTCTCATACTTTATTCCACTATATGCATAGTAACTATAGAAAAAGATTAGGCCAATGTTATTGTGTCTACTGCATCACTTGTCTATGTTGGCCAAACTAATATAGGCATCAAAAAATGTCTAAAAAGACACAAGACTAACCCACCGACAAAAAATGATTGATGATTTCCACGTGTTCACTCTGTTTGAAAAGCATTTAGAGGTAGAGATACTAGCATCGACTCCAAACAAAAAGGAAGCAAATTGCTTTAGCATAAATTTATACATTGTACAATTACAAACTACATCAACTTCAAAGGGTTACAACAACATAAAAGAAAACCCTCCAAGATTTAGAAAATATTATTATTTAAAGCAAAATAAATTGATTTAAATGATAAGAATATTTATTATTTGACTTAAATTTCCTTAAAACTCTCTCTCTCTCTCTCTCTCTCTCTCTCTCTCTCTCACATACACACACACCATCTTTGCTTTCTTTTATACCTTAGGCTGGCTACAACAAGACTAGTTTTTTGTTATGTCAAGGATGATAAGTTCGTCAGAGCAAGTGCTTTAAAAACAGTAGTGGGTGCTTTTGATATGCCAAAACCCCATGCCCAGCTACCACATCCCACATCCAGAATCGATTGTAGAATCCGTAACAACCCCTGATTTCAGCATACAATCAATTCGAGTTCCAAATCCTTCGTCATAATTTATTCATAGTTTACAAACATGATAAGATGTGATTATTCAAGTGTCAATACGTGTGAATAGAAAATGTAAGGCTCCTACTTTGTGCTTTGGATTTTTGCTGACCATGATTATTTTAAAACTACAATATTTTCAAGTATAAGGAGCTAATTACATATATAAATCACTATAAACATCTAATAGGAGCCTTCATCCCATACTGTGTCAACACAACCATCGAATTAATAATACCTATCACAGTAGAGAACACATTAAGGGTTTTCATTAAAGCAACAACATTTGGAATGAAAAGATACCATTCCAATAGCAGAATAGACTACAACAACTCGACTTAATGACAAGTGAGAGGAAACATGCCGCAAAACCACTACCATATTGCTCTACTTTTTGGTATACAATTCCTCATGAGTTTATTGCAGGCTTATATATCACATCTCGACACGTAGTGAAATACAATCCACATAATTATTGGCTTATAGATGAGCTGTTGAAAGTGGATACGATGAAGACACCGTGGTTGATTGTTATCATGCATGTGCCATTGTACAATATCAGCTAAGTACATTATCTTGAGGGAGAGGCCATGCGGAATGTTTTTGAAACCTCGTTTGTAGAATACAAGGTTGATGTTGCGTTCGCAGACCACGTTCATGCTTATGAAAATTTGCCATTTATCAGCGTCATTCAAGAATTTTACAGTTATAACTAGAAGATTGGTATTTTTTACTAACTACAAGATTGACAGTTTTTAACTCATGACTAATGGTTGTCGATTTCCAGTAAATCCGCAATCACACACTCTCCGTCTTGATTGCGATGCCAAGAGAAAAAGGTATTTGTCTGGCTCACGATTTCCAAAATGTATTATAGATTTAGAGGCGATGAACTTTTTACGGCAAAGCGAGGCCTTCCACATTTCCTGCATCACCAATTACGATGTACACAAGTGTGTCCTCATCCAAAACCGATTTGCAAGCACCATTTGTCAGATTTAAATGAGTGATCGAGAATAGAAGAGTAAATGGGACAGAAACTTACTTTTTCGACCAAAAATCGTGTTCTGATGTTGATTCTCTTATAATATGTCGGTCCTTTGGAGACCTACCAGTCTTGACATGTGAAAGTGCAGTCTTGACATGTGAAAGTGTTGCCATTTCCCCTATCGAGGTTATGAATGACCCATTTCTCACGTTTCGCACCTTGCTCCTACAACTCTAGAAGCACCACTCAACAAATTACCTTTTTCAAATTTCATCCCACTCGATCTATACTTGCATTGCTGGTGCCAGATAATTGTACAAATGTGAGTGAATTTGAGCGCAATATCATTGATGCAAGAGGAGGATACCAAAGCAGAGGCTAGAGCTTTGCAGAGTAGCTATACTCAAGCATGGAAGGGGAGAATCCTGCATGGAAGAGAACGTTGCAGTTGGCCAAAGTGCAGTGAAAGAGGAAATGGATCGACGTATTGCATAGACAAAGCTAAGGCATCTTCTACAAAATTAACGTTGCAAAATATTCGTCCCGCCTCTCCCAAGGCAACGAAATAATTCTGTCAAGAATCTTAAAGATTCCAAAGCATCACAATCGAAATCTCTGAGAGTCCTGGAGCCATACGCACA